>NC_056725.1:1737529471-1737651971 GCF_019279795.1 Protopterus annectens | reverse complement strand
TCGCACACTTACCGGGTCATGCTCACAAGTTGCCCCTGTCGGTGTTTTCACTGTCGGGATTACGACTTGTCGGTCATCTGCTTCATCAGTCTTCTGGCGGCGGTGTTTTGTGTGTCGATCTTCTGAGCTGTCGGTCTAACGTACAGAACCTATATATATATATATATATATATATATATATATATATATATATATATTTATATATTTATATAAAAACTGACATATGCCTGGCAGTTGGCCTAAAGGGTTAAGGCTTTTTTTGCCATTGGCTGTAGAAGAAGGTATCATTCTTTATAGAGCAGCCAAGGAATGGAAGGTGGGAAGTCCAAAAGAAAAATATTTTCACTTGCTTCCACAGTTATATAAGGCCACCAAATGCCCACCAAGTCCACCAACTGTGTCTGGTAGGGGCTCAGTAACTGAACCCCTATAAGTGATTTCAACAATTTTCTTCTCTCCCCTACTGAAGTATGTTAGATTTAGACTTCATGACACTACACAGTTTTGGATCCTACATTGGAAGTACAAACTGAAGCCGGATGGTATTTCTGTACATTAGTAAAGTAGTAGAGGTAAAGTTGCTATATGCTAATTGAACACTTTATGCAGGCTTTGAAACTTTGGAATATTAGCTAAACAAAACTAATTTATATCGCTCAGGTTTCAGTATACTGTTACTGTGCCTAATGGAACACGTACTTTAAAAATTTATTCTGTATAACAATGAATGTTAGAAGCCCAGATCACTACCCCTTTTATGCTGAACTTTTTATGGGCTACTTCAAACAACTTATGATTTATGATGAAAACCATTACATTTTTTTCATATGCACTTAAAATATGGGTTCATAGGTTTATAGAATAGTACTAAGCTTACCAACACTTACATACTATGCATCTCTCTCTGTTTATTTAAGTGTTTTTATCTATAACCAGCCTCACCCCCTCTTCCTTTAGGTATTCAGTGTTCAATATGTACTTGCTAGCTCAGGGCTTGATCTATACCACTTCATAGGTATACTAATCCTATGGATGCTTATCTATTTCCTAATTTATAACTCCATTGATAATATTCCTCTGGTGGACACTCTACTATGCTGTCAGTCCATACTACTACTATCACATCTTAACAATCTACTCCTTCAACTGTTACTTAACCACCATGTACATATGATGTATTTTTGAATAGAATCTAAATTTTCCTGGGTTAAAACAGCTCAGTTGTAAAATTATTTCAACTGTCATTTCACTTGTAACTTTACATTTTTGTTTTTGTTATTTTAAATTGTGTTTTTAACTTTAAATTCTTGATGTTTTTAATTTTTTAAATGGTATTTTTAACTTTTCTTTGTATAGAGCTTTTCTCCCCGGGCCTCCCCTGAAAAAATGCTTTTTTCTGGCCCAGTTGGACTTTCCTGGTAAACAAATGTAAAATAAAATAAATAAATAAATAAGCTAAATGCCTTTGTAGGCCATTTTGATCCTAGTTAATTACTCCATGTAAGAATCAAACTTTGCACCTTGTATCTGCAAGCTAATCTCTTTTAACTATTATGCCAATCTCCCATCCTTCCACTATGGAGACAATTTTTGGATGGCATTTGGTTGATTTGGACTACAGATACAATTGAACTGATGGAGTTTGTGCAGTATTTGAATGACAATAGATGGCATTTGGAGTTTTCACAAAGATTTGTAGCTGTAGAAAACACAGACGTCTTTGTGTTGTTTTCATTTGTGTGTTTATTATTTTAAAAATAAAACTTGTGCAGGTTATTTTCATTGTATGCAAATTATTTTGAATAATTCTGCTTTTAAAATGCATGTTTTTAATAAAATAAAAAAAATGCAGGAGTTGTGGAGTTATAAAATAAAAGTTTGTTCATTCACATCACTGCAATGGAACTCTTGCCCCAAACCTTCATCTGTTTGGACTTCAGTACCTACTTTGTTACAACTGGTTTTCATCTGATTTAGAGACAAAGCGTGAGAGTTTTTTCCCCTGCGTGGAATATGTTGACAGTTTGGTTTGAACATTTCCCAGTGTCTCTTTGCTGATTGGTTGAGGGGGCAGGTCTGTCTTCAAATAAGGCTTACTAGCCTCTTCAGATTTCATTCATATGGGCAGCCTCAAATTCTTCCCATGTCTATCCTGTACTGCTCTCCTTGAGGACAGAGAGAACTTTTGAATATGGACTACCGGATGGGCTTGTAATGGTTTGCAGACTGATTGCATAGTACTTACCTTTGAACCGATGAGCCTATATCACTGTAATGGAACTGCTGCTGCAAACCTTCAGATGCATGGTCTACATTTTGTCAGCACTCTTCACCTGATTTAATGAGTGAAAGGCGCGAGCATTCTCTTTTGTTCTTTTTGGTTTATGCTGACCTGTTGGTGTCCATGTTTGCCAGTTTTTCTAACACTGACTGGGTTATAGGGGCAGCACTCCCTTCATTTATAGCACCATACATACAAAGGCCCAAAAATAGGAGCAATTTTTAAATTTTGCTCTTATAAATGTAGAAAGTTGATAGAATGACAAGTTTTACATTAGCATGAATTTTCTCAATGGTATGCAGTCTGAAACTCAAATGTCTATCATTATTTTTCAGTTTCAGTCCTCAATGATTTGCCACTGATTTGACAGAAAACCAACATTTTATGAGGAACAGATCAAAAATATGAGGCAAAAATCTGGACATTCTGTAAAATCTGGACAGTTGAGAGGTATGTATGGCACCCTAGCCTAAAGTGGTTATACTTGTTTATATGTGCTCATGGATACGCCCCTTGTTATAGGATTATTTTGGTTATCTGTGGTCCAGTTTATTGTTTAAAATATTTGATGATAAGGTATTTGTTGTCATGATAACTGCTTTTACACTTGCTGTTTTAACTATACCAGACTTACATGCCAAACTGTCAGTTTTTCCCCTGGTTTGAAAGTCATAAACTTGATAGTTTTATGTTAAAAATGGAGCTTTTCTCCCCGGCCCTCCACTGAAAATGGGCTCTTCTTGGCCCACTGGACTTCCCCAGTCATCAAACTGAAATAAATAAATAAATAAAAATTGTTGGTGCTCAAACCTTTTGGAGATATATTAACTGCAGAAGGGACAGAAGATGAGGGAGTGTACTAGAAAGATTTCCTAGTTGACTCATGTTATATATTAACTGTAGATGGGACAGAAGACAAGGGGGTGATGAAGTCTTTGGAATACTGACAAAAATGCGTTGTACTGCAGTGTATGCATTAATGTCTGTTACTGTGTGTTTTTGGCTTTATTAAAACATCGGACTTTTCTAGTGCTTGCTGTTCCTTTCCTGGGTACTTCAGCTTGGTTAACTGTAGATGGAGCAGAAGATGAGGAGGCGTACTAATTATAGTTATAAAAGATCTGCTAGTTGACTCATGTTGTATGTTAAGTGTAGATGGGATAGAAGATGAGGAGGCATACTAGTTATAGTTATAAAAGATCTGCTAGTTGTTCATGGGTTCATAGGTTTGTAGCCCTAGGGCCAATACAAGCCTAGCCATAACAATTCCCTGGCTATTTCTTCCCACACTATTTACTTCCCTGAACCCCTGTCTAGCAGGGCGACTGACATGATCCCCAGGGTGAATTTCCTTTCTCCCATCCAATGTCCAACAGCTTTGGGTTTGACATGGCCTTGTATGTTAAGCAGAGATCGCCTCTGAGTAGACAGAGTATAGCTGGAGTTTTATAAGGCGGTCAGTGTAGGACATCTGTTTTAGGCCTGTGATTCTTTTAGTGAGGTATTTCTGTGGCCTTTCCAGTTATTGCAGATGTCTTGAGAGGTACATACCAAATGTTGTTGTTGTTGTTTGTCTTTCGGCTTTTTTCCCGGTTAGGGGTCTCCACAGCGGAACTCCAGTCCGCTAATGATTAGCAGTAGATTTTCACGAACGCCGAGGTGCCAGCTTGATGTCCAACCTTCAACGAAGGCATGCCCATTTACGCATGTCTTTTGAACACCCACTCAACCGCAGGGAGGACATGCAGACTTCACACAGAAGGTACTCCCTGCACTCCAGCCGAGAATCGAACAGGAGAACCTCTTGCTGTGAGGCAACAACACCACAGCTGCACCACCGCGGATTTGGTACATACCAAATGTGGCGTTGTATTCTATAATGGGTCTAAAGAGGGATGAGTACAGTGGGACAATGACTTCCTTTTTTCTGGATGAAAAGCCCTTAGTGATGAGGTGTGCCACATAGAAGGATTTCCTGACTGTTGTGGAGATGTGGTTATCGAAGGTGAGATCACTGTCCACCTGTGTCCCTTAGTCTCTTATCACACTTTCGGTGTTTAGTGTACTGCCACTTATGTGGTAATTCATGGGTGCATGTTTTTTCCCAAAGGGGATAACTATACATTTCTTGGCATTGAGCTTGAGCCCATGGCTCTGGCACCAAGCATCTGTTTCTGTAAGGCCCTTTTGCAGAGTATCCACATCATTTGGGGATTCAATAATGGCTCCCAGTTTGCAGTCATCTGCAAACTTTGTTAGCCAGAGTCCCTTAGTGTTGGCTTGTACTTCAAAGAAGTAGATGCCAAACAAGAGCGGTCCCAGGACTGAACCTTGAGGTACTCCACTTGTCATTTGTCTGGAGCTGGATTTGGAGTCGGCTACTTTTACAGTATGGGTTCTGTCAGTAAGCTAGGTGGCAACCCTTTGAGTGACGTAGGGATTAATGCCCAGCTTAGTAAGCCTATCTATGATTCCAGAGTGGGGGATGGTGTCAAAGGCCTTGGCGAGGTCCAGATAGGCTGTGTGGACCACCTTACCCTCGTCCACGATTCTGGAGACTGATTCAAAGAAGTCAATTAGGTTCAGGAGACAATATCGGCCCTTCACAAACCCGAACTGGGTGGGGTCCAGTGTTTGAAGGTTGCCAATGTCTTTGCTTATAAGTTCCATGATAATACATTCCATGGCCTTGCAGATCAGGCTCATCAGACTAATGGGACGGTAGTTCCCATGATCCAAGGTGGATTCCCACTTGTAGAGTGGGATAACTGTAGCTGTGCACCACTCAGTGGGCACGAAGCCTGAGGTGAGGCTATGATTAAACATGACACTTAGGTGAGGTGCCAGTTCATTTTGTAGTTCATGTGTGAGGCCTCCAATGTTAGCACTGATGACAGTGCCACTGTGTTATCTGACTGTGCCATGTATACATTACAATCATTGTCAGACACAGGTGACCAGATGATATCAGTCATGTGTTGTACTGTTGTGCTGGGCCTTTTCCTGGTGTAACCTATGAATGCATAAAACTTGCTTGCAATGACAGTAAAACTTAAGCCTGAAACCCACACCAAATGTAGCACACTTACTGGTACATGACACTGTCTATAACTACAATATGGGGACAAACATACTTTGAAATGTAGGGCATTGCAGTCTAGATGTACCTGGAAAAGAGATCTGTAGAGATGTTTTGCTGAACATGCTCCCTTCACATTCAAGTCACTCTAGACCATGGAAATATACCTGCTATTACTAATCCAGCACATCCCCTACAGGCACTTTTGTAAATATGTAAATATTTTGTAAACAAGAGTTATTTTTGTATAAAAATAAAGGACCCCTACAGGCACTCAGGAGGTCATCCTCAGCTAAGATCCAACATCCAGGACCAATACCAGGTTTGAGAGACTGCTCACCTTCCCTAGTCAGGGATAGCAGAAATTCTGCAAACTGACAGTCACTTCTGTTTGGGTGGTCACCTCTTGTGTGGCACATCCCTAGAAATGTCCCCAAACTTTGGTCATCAACCCCTTTTTTTCCCCAATTTTCTGTATGGGGTTGGGGTGTCATGTTAACTGTCACCATCTCTTTTTATTCAATGCCTCCTGCCTTCTTTGACACTCATATCTGATTCTCATAGAGCTTCTCTCACACAATCCAGCCACCTCTTTGCTGGATGCCCTTATTTCCTCTTATTTTCATCCTCCTTGTCCCAAATCTTCTTCACCAGATTGTCTTCTGCTTTTCTGCACAAGTGTCTGAACCACTGTAATATGTTCTCTTTGATCTTTTCAACAATTGGAGCTACTTTGGCTTCTGCTTTTATGTCCTCATTTCTTCATCTGTCCGACAGTGTCCATCCTATCACCCATCTCAGTCAGTTCATTTCCATCACCTCTAGCTTCCTCATCTGCTCTGCATTTACTGCCCAGGTTTCTGTACCATTCAGTAGTACTGGTTGCACCACTATTTTGTACACCTTACTTTTCAGCTTCTTTGGCATTCTTCTGTCATACACTACACCTGACGCTCTATCCAAGTTTACTGCAGTCCCTGTGATTCTAGCTTTGACCTCTTCATTCAGACTTCACTTCTCCTCAACCACCCCTCCCAGATACTTGAAGCTATTAACATGCTCCCCTATTATCCGTTCTGTCCCAATTCTCAGCTTTTTCTGATTTCCCCAATTTGCTGCCATTACCATTGTCTTATCTGTACTTAGTTTCATCCCATGTGCCTTTAGTTTTGCATTCCATTCCCTATCCTTTGCTGAAGTTCACAGTCTTCCTGTAATGCCACATCATCTGCATACAGCAACTTTGATGCCCTGTCCTCTCCCACCTGTTTGCTAATGTAGTCCATCACCAGTATGAACAGCAGTGGGCTCAGAGCTAACCTCTGATGTACACCCACTCCCACTGGGAACCCATCTGTGAGGCCAAAAACTGTTCGTACTTGAATCATTGGGTCCTTGTACATAGCCTGCACTAATTATACCAATGTCTCTGGCACCACTGCAGTACTGCCCAAATAAACTTTCTTGGAACCTTGTCATATGCTTTCTCCAAGTCTAGGAATGCCCAGTTGGACTCTTTCCTCATCTCTAGCTTCTTCTCAACTATCTGTCTCACTGCCAACATCAGGCCAGTTGTGCTGCATCCAGATCTGAATCTGAACTACTTATCTCCCATCTTACTTTTTGCTACTCTGCGTATCCATTTATCAATCACCCTCTCCAGAATTTCCATGCAATGTGACAAGAGTTTGATACCTTTGTACTGCCCACAGTTGTAGATGTTCCCTTTGTTCTTGTACACTGGCATGGGTATGCTTATTCTCCAGTCATTTGGGCTATGCCTTTCTCTTCACACTGCTATGAGTACCCTCAGGAGCTATTTCTGTCCTAATATCTCACCCAGCATCTTTATCATATCTGCTATAAGCTCATCTGAGCCTGCTACTTTCCCTGACTTCATTTTCCTTAGTGCTGTTCTTACTTCTTCTAGGGTGGGCTCTTCTTCTTCTTCTGTCATTATAAGCTGTGTCTGATTGGTGAGAGATTAATTGGTATAATGGTTCAGGACTTCACCTCCAATGCAAGAAGCACAAGGTTCAATCCTGACCCCTGACCAATGTCTCTTTGAAGTATATAATGCCCCCTGTACCATGTCTTACCTCTGTGCATAGAGCAAACATGTCTTTCTCACAGTTGGACATGTAACTGTCATGCCGTTTTGCTTGTGTTACCTCACTTACACGTGCTGCTTGCTTTTGCAGTTGTAGCTGACATCCAGCATGGTTGTTCAGTACAGTGTAGAGGTACATCACCAGTCATCTTGCTTTCTTTCTGTAAGTCTAAATCAAAGTGCAATGTCTTCATCAGTAAAATCCTGATTCCTGACTTGCTTATCTTAATTTAGCCTCCTACAATATGAAGGCCCCATTATTCTAAAATGGGCCTTTCAGATGGCAGTTATGCCAATGAAGGAATTTAGCACGACTGTCTCTGAATCATATTATAATGCATTATACTGTTGTAGCCAGGCAGTGCTAGTTTAGTCCATACTCATCTCAGTGTGTTAACAAGACATGGGTACACTGTGCTCATGCATGGATTCTGTTGAGCTCATAGCATTATGACTCTGCATTAGGGATGCACTTGCTAACGCACCATTGTTGCAAAGTGATGGATATTATACAACATTTTAGCATATGTCTATGAGCACTGCACTACAAGTTGGTTTCTCAAGTGAACCAGTTGAGTGGTAACAGCCTCCTCAGATGCTGAGTTCAGCAGGATTTCTACCTAGTGAGATTGAGAGAGACTCAGGATTTTCCTGTATTGTCTCTAAAGGGACTTTCAGGAACACCTGCTAGGCTATTATGGTGGAACTTTATATAAGGTGGATGCCTGGCACCAACTTGTCAGGAATGTGAGTGATGCAACTGGCATCACATATTCTGATCAGAAGTGCCTGCAGTGTCACCATCTCAGCCTTTTTTTCCATTGTAAGGGAGAAGTTTGGGACTGTATGCAAAGTTTAAGCACTATACATAGTTATATTTTTCCTGCTATTGTTTCTTTGTTTCCTTCCTCTTCTTTTGACATCCTTAGAGGTGTACTAAGCTCTTTCTACTTTCTTTTGTAATAACACAGGAGAATGAACACAATAGGTGGCCTGCCTAATGAGGGTCGAATGCCTTTCCTGGTTGTGGAATATTATTACAATATGCAGTTACACTCCTCTTTGTAATATATATGTGTACTAATGAGTTATTTTTTTCTCTTCCATCTACAAGTCTATCTGTGCACAGCAATATAGTCTGTCAGCTGCTGCTAGTATAGGACAGTATGGAGTACTGGTTGGCATCTGGATCTGTACCAGCTGATGTATATAGTGCTGAATCATCAGCTGTTGGCAAGGCTGCTTCTCAGCAAGGGATAGATGTCACTCTTTGAAGGTAACCTGGGGAGTGCATTGATGGTCTCTGTGAGCAACTCTTAGTAGGGGGTATGAAGGCTCCTCTTCTGAGACTGGTCAGCAGGGTTTCCCTGTAGTTTACCGACATCAGGTGCAGAGGCTGGTTGTGTCCATGATATATCTGCAGTTGGACATCTGCCTGTACACTATGGAGTGCCTCTTGTTGCAGCTGGTAGTCATGGTAGAGTAATGCAGCCAGCGTGCCCTGATCACCAGGCCACCAGGGACAGAGTGTGCCCATGACATCAGCCACAGAGATGACTGCTGTCTGAGTGGACTACCCTCTGGGCTGGCCTAGTGTGCCTTCTCTATATTATAGTATCCCCATCCATCTTTTCACCTCCCATATGTGTCATTCTCCATACTTTGCTTGTCAACCAACCCTCCCTATTAGGGGTTGTCCATCCTCTGTATGTCTGGGTCCCTCCAATGTTATGCCCACGTTATGTGTCCATACTGCCCCTGTTTGTCTATGTCTGCATTTTATTCTTCTTTTTTCTGTGCTTGCTACTTTCCTCTCTCCCTCTGTCTTTCCCACATACAGTCCTCATTACTTTCTCCACCTACCTTTTCCTTCATATATGCAAGAAGGGTGCATGACAAACAAAAAAATCATGCCCTTCTTATCCCCAACTATCATTCCTTATGGTTACAATTGCACATTTTCCTCTGCCTGCTTCTCTCTCGTTTCTACCTTCTCTCTATCCCCATTTTTCCCTGTTTATATGATGAAATAAATGGCATTTTGCTGTGATGATGCTCTTTAGCCTCGTCAGAGTGCCCAGGTGTGTTTCATTACACATGTGAGCAAGCATAGCCTCGTCATGCTGACCATGTTAAACATCATTGCATGACCCTTTCTGTACAGTTCCACAGCAGGACTGCTGTATGCAATGCCATAGCTCTAGTTTACTTATGTCCTAGTGAACACTTCCTTACCTTTCTTGTCATGTTGATCATGTTAAACATCACTGCATGACCCATTCCGTACATTTCCACAGCATGACTGCCGTCTGCAAGGCCATAGCTCTAGTTTACTTATGCAGCCCTTTGCTTGGAGCACAAGAGCTATGCCAGTCTGAATACATGGCTAAGCTGCTACAATCCATGTTGCACTATGGAATCTATAATACTTAATGCTGCACCACTGCTCGCAAATGTCTCTGAGTACTGCCCCCTCTGTTTAAAAATAAAAATGATGCATTTTGTTTTGTCATTGCATGCTTTTCTATTAAACAGGTAGATTATATCCTCCAGGCATCAACAACACCTCCCATGCATGAGGTACAAGGTTCCCAGACAAAACTGATGTTAACTAGACTGATTGGACCTCAAGGTAATGAACATTGCCCAGTGCTCAGAGGTAAGACGTAAAAATATCTGAATCATATAAGTGGATGCATTCTGGTTTGCATTCTAATTTAGACTATTAAAGATGCTGCATATATCCTGCTATATATGTTAAGCATTTGGTATTTTTATTGCTGTTTATGATGTTTTATTAAATAAACCTGACAGAATGACTGGCTATTCTCTCAGTCACAATATGACTAGATAAAACATCAGGTTACCTATCTGCTATCAAATAACTGTTTGTCAGATCACAGTTTACCAAACTTCAAATACTGAAAATAATTTGAAAAGCCTGTAAAACACAAAAACATTTTTTTTTGCAGGGAGGCATTCCCCCATGCACCCCGCCCCATGAGGAGCTCTGCCCAACTCCTCACAAATTATATATTCAATCTCCATGGTTACACCCCAGAGAAGAAAAAGGCAAAAACCCTATTAAGGCCCTCTGCTGGCTTGCACAATACAACAAATTGTGGTGAAATGTACTACAATATTAATTCTCTGCAGTAAAGCTTCTCAGCCAATAAAGCTTCAATGACCTCTTGATAAGCCCAAAATATCATTATGTAGCTAAATTAAATTTCTGACTGGCCGAAGAGTTATGAGGCTGATGCTGTTAAATTTGTCTGAAGAGTACTCTTAGCTAGCATAACATTTTCCACCTAAGTTTAGTTTGCTTGTATTTCAAAAATATAGATATCATACTCAATAAATAAAATGTAATTGCAGTTGTAGAAAAATAGCTTGTGATTTAGAGAATCCAATTTCTAACAATTTTTACTAGGTTTGCTGACCACATAATTGGAATGCTGATCTAGCCTGAGCTGAAGTTATCAGTCCCTTTGTTTCTGTGTTTCATAGACACATATACAATCATTTTATTATTTAACACAAGATAAAATCTTATTCCATCTATTGCCCTTAGCTCTTTACTGTATAAGGGCTGGAGATAGCAGGTGCTACTTTTTTGTTTCTACAAGTCAACAGTGATGGAGAGGATAGAACATTGCCATCAGTCCTGAAGAGAGAAATAAATCTTGTAATTACAAGGAATTGGGGGCCTTGAATAACAAAAGGTATGCTGTATTAGTTAACGCTGTAATACAAAATAGATTGTAAAGAGGCCTGAGTTATGAGGGCTTTAAAATTCATCATGCCACTTTTGTTTTTACAATCTAACTTTCAATTTCAGCTTGGGAACACATTGTCATTCTAAAACCACCTAATAATCAAAGTGAATCACAGCTCACTGATTTTTATTAGCTAATTTTAAAAATATGTACTTTATCATTTTTCAACAGTATGTAAGCCTTCTGTTGTCTACAAGGAATGTGTATATCCATTTAATGAAAATATATTGTCCTTGGCTTTACAACAGACAAGGAGTTGTATACTGTTCTGTCTTATAAGAGCTCTGAAATGCACTGTGGCGTTTCTGTTTTTAGGACCTAACTTTTGTTAATGTCCTTGGAAGGCAAATGCAGTGAAGCAAACTAGCAATCCCGAAGAGTTACACATGTTTCATTATTTTAAGCAGGCTACAGATCATGTACTTTACCATGTGTTTTTTTTATTTTATAAAACTTGTGCAGTTTGCAAGGGGTAGTGTTTTCCTTAATAATAAAAGGAATATTTTTTTTGTGTTTGCAATAAAAATGGATTGTATATTCAATTAAGTTATGACAGTTGTCCAATTAATTGTGGTATTCTTTTTTTCTGAATCATCTGTTGAGGGTCCCATTCGACGAACCAGGCTTCAGTTTTTACAGAAGTATATCACCATTTATACAATGTACACCGCGTGTTAACACCTACAATTTAAGTATGCAGTCATTGATTTTTAAGTACAAGGATATGTTGAGAATGTTTCTCAGTCTGCATGTGTGTGTGTATGTGGGGGGGGGGGGGGGCACGTCCATGTGGCAAGGGTTATTATTCAGGAGTTTGTCAAACTGTGTCTCCTAAATGCAGAATCAACTGGGATGTATGCAAAGCTCGTTGCAGTGCACACTAAAGTATAGGAAGCTCTACTCACCCAACAAGAACTTTTTAGCAGCCTATAGAGGGTACACTAGAAATTTTGCAGACATCAGTCTTAAGTATCCTACATGGGCTCTTTGAAATTATGTTGCTACACATGAAGAAGAAGAAATGCATTTCCCAAGGACTGCAGAGGAAAGAACTACAGTGTGAAGGTATTTTACACCATTCCCATTTCCCTGGGATCTAGAGAGCTATTGACTGATCACTAATTGCTATCGAGCCCCACCTGGTGCAGGTATCAGATATATAAGCAGAAAGGGATTCCACTCATTCAACCGCCAGGTGAGTTGCAATGCTCAAGGTATCATCTATAATGCACCACCCATGCAGTTCCCACGATTTTCATATGTGGCACACATCTACACATCTGGCCTATTCCAGCATTTCTTGTGAGGGGTGACTTCCCACTGGGTCATTTGTTTGGTAGGTGTATATCTGTTGGGGTATAAAGACCGATATAAGCAGTTAGCATGTAGATAGAGTGAACTATTGAGGATAAGAAAGAAATTATGTATTGTTACGATCCAAGAAGCTCAGAACTGATCAGATATAAAATGCAGCTATTTAAAGTGTAGCTGTTTGAAATGTCACATGCTAAACATCTATTAGCTTCTAAAAGCAAAAGTACAGATATTAAAAAACATTTTAATATAAATACAAATACTAAATAAATAAGCTTGAATAAATAAGCAAGCATGAATAAAACTGACCAAGAATAAACATGCACACTGAGGATGACCTGATTTTAAGAAAATTATATAAAAACTTTGTTTAAAAACTGTACTAAATAATTAATGTGCAAAATGAGCAATTCATTTAAAAGAACAATTCATTTTAAAAAAACTAACTACTAGTAAAATCATATATCCCCTTTACCCAGCCTGTCATTTAAACTAATATAATACAAAAAAAATACAGAAAATGTAAGTATTTCTACTAAGGTTCAGTGATGTAACCAAACAACAAATGTACAGAAGAAATGTTCAATTACCTCTGCAGACTCTTCAGTTTTAAAACACAAGATAAAGAACATAAATCATTTAGCCCTGGTACATTACATTTACTAGTGGTTAGTTATATCATTTTCTTAAAATCAGGTCATCCTCAGTGTGCATGTTTATTCTTGGTTATCAATTATTATCCATCTTAAGTACTTGTCATTATATATAATAATGAAATCAGTTAAAGACAGAATACTGAATTTATACATTGACATATCTTTCAGATTTGGTTGCAATAATGTACTGAATGCAATGCAGGCCCTCGTTTACTATCCCTTATAAATACTTCAGTTATATATAGTAATGAAATTAGTTAAAGACAGAATACTGCATTTGCTACTTTGCTTACCAGTAGCTTTACCTAAACTGGTGTGTTGCAGAATGTGTTGTGCTTTATAGGTTCATAGGGTCATAGGTAAGTACTAGGCTAGCTGCCCTTGCAGGCCATTTTAAGCCTAGCTAATTTCAGGTTTTGGTTATTTATAGCTAATCTCATCCACTAGACTTAAGACAATTGTTGTTTACTTGTATTTTACATTTTTTCTCTAACATTTCAGATATGACTGCTAATATTATGCAAAGCATTTCATTTTCTGCTACATTTCATTGGTATCTTTTTAAATATTTATTAATATCTGAATTCTCATACTGTGCCAATATTTCCTTTAATGCATGCCGTAAATAATATTACTGCATCTTCGTTCAAATTCTTACACTTTTATATGTGTGCACAACTTGCCTGTTTGGGAGATGGATGTTGTCTCGAACCTTTATATATACTTTCAGTCCGGGTTCTGCTTCAAGCTGATTGCAGTTTCATGTAACAATCTATGAATTTTGTTCAGACAGAAGTTGTACACAGAAAAATGTAGCAGTTGAAAGAAATTTTCAGTTCCTTTCAATTCAACCTTCATTAAACAAAACATAATACAGTTACAGATGGATGCAGGACATAAACTCCATGACAATAATGTGCCCTTTGATAAGATTTCTGCCTAAAAACTGAAGACGTATAAAGGGATGGTTTAAAAATGTATACAGAAGTAAAGCAACTGGTCATTTCTCACTAAACTATATGCTGATCATTCACTTGACACTACAAATTCCACTCCTGCTCCATCACTCGCCACTCTGGCTAGAATGTGATGCCTGACTGAGTTCAATTAATACTGTGCAGGAAATGACTGTCTTATACAATTATTACACTAAATATTTTCTGGCCTACACAAACAAAATACTTTCTTTACAAAAACTGCCTGCATGTATTTCAACTACAAAATAAGGTATTACATAATGTAAATGAAATTATGTGATGGTACAACTATTTTTTGTTTATAAATACATTTACATACATAAAAATAGTTGTAAGCGTATTCATGAAATTTATTCAACTGGGAATTTTGGAACATCTTGGGGATATAAGAAATGTGTGACTGGATAGTCCAGTTGCTCAACATTTTTATTCTGTACACAATGGTCTGACTGACAGTTTTTTCTTTAGTGTGTTGGCCAGACCACAATGTGAAGCAATCAGTGAAAATGATTTGTACAGAAACTATTGCAGTTGGAAATAAGATTCATTATTAATTATAGAACAGCATATCCTTTGGGAATGAATTTGGAGGTACATTTTGGTATATGACATATTCGAACTAGAGTGTAATACATTTAAATAAGTATTTATGATATGTTTTTTGTGAAGATCCACTGTCTTTTTAGGGGATTTGAGGGGAATGTTTTTGGAACACTTTTAATTTGTTTTTTAAATGTTTAATTGATTGATCATGTGTTAATTGATTTAATTACAATTGTATAAATTTGACTGCTGCACTTGATGTAAAATATTCCTTGAAGGTGTTGTAGCCAAGATACCAGAAGCAGAAGCATTAAAATCTTGCAGTCTACACGCTGTGTTCCTTTGTATGTTTGTATTCTAATTGCAGTTTTACTTCTTCGGAAGCTTGTCTTTGTGTATGGTGGCTTTTCTAAACATAGTCAGCTTTGAGAATAACTAAGGCTATTCATGCATTCCCACAGCATTCTGGTTACTGCTGAGGACTGCTGAGGACACTGATGCTATCCTCTTCATGTTCACATGAACCTGGGTCCTCACCACTGTAGCCATGTAGAGGTCAAAGTCAAGGTTACTGTCTACATGTGTACCCAGATCCCTGACCTCTGGGTCGAATCTTAGTGGCATATTATCAACATGGTAATTAGCTGGGATGGTTGATTTCCCAAAGGGTACAATTATGCATTTCTTAGCAGTGAGTTTAAGACCATGGCCTTGGCAGACTATGGCTTTGGCACCATTTTTTAGTCTGAGACTGGTCTTCTTGAAGGATGCTAATATCTGCAAGGAAGTTGATGATAACCCCCAGCTTGCAGTCATCTACAAACAAACTTAGTCAGCCAAAAACCTTCATGCCAAAAAAGAGCAGGCCCAGTAACAAGTCCTGGGGGACTCCACTAGTGAATGGCCTATTAGTGGAGGTGGCCTCACCTATTTTGACATCCTGGGTCCTATCAGTGAACCAGTTGGCTATACAGCAGGTGATAAAATTTTTTATACCTAATTTAGTTAACTTGTCTATAATGCCTGAGTGGGATATTGTATCAATAGTCTTGGCCAGGTTTAGGTAAGCGGTGTGCACAGTCTTGCCCTCATCCATTGCTTTGGTGACCCTCTCAAAGAAGTCCACCAGATTTAATAGGCATGACCTTCCTTTACCAAAGCCGAACTTTGATGGGTCCAGCATTTGCAGGTTACCTATGTCCTCGTTTATCGTGATCATGATGATTCTTTCCATGGCCTTACATATGAGGCTGGTCAGATATATGAGCCAGTAGTCACACAGATTGGTGGTTGAACCTCCTTAGTGCAGGGGAATGACTGTAGCCATCTTTGATTCCTTGGGCACAAAACCTGACTGTAGGCTCCAGTTGAAAAGTGATTCAAGTGGACCAGAGAGGTCATATTTCATGTTATTTAGTAAGCATCCCAGGATGTTATTGAGGTGTATCAATGCAGTATTTTTGGCCTTGGAAAGTGCATTAATGACCTGTTCCTTAATAATGATTGGGGAGATTGTGGTATGTGGTATTTCCTTTGGACATTAGGGGGGTGAGGGGAGAAATTTGAGCTGAACCTGTCAACCAAATGGTTGGCAATGGTCTTCAATTCAGTGAGGGCTATGCCATTTACAATAAGTTCTGCACATTGCTGTGTATTTCCTTTGAGGTTACAGACATAGCTGTAGGAAGCTTTGTGATTGTCATTTGCCTGAGAAGCTATTTTTTTCTTCAAATGTAGCCTTTGAAGTATTAACTAACCCTCTGAGCTGACATTTTAGGTTGGTCAGGGGGGCTTTTTAGCATGTTGGGCTGTGTTTTCCTTTCTGCAACTGGCCAAGATTTTTTTTCTTTTGCTGTATAACTGATTGATATTGTGATTCCACCAGGGCGGCTTGTCTTTTGAGTTTGTCTTATTCTTAACACGAGTGAGCACAGCTCACTCTATACAGTTGTCAGTATGGCTGTACAGGGATTTTATAAATAGCTCAGCATATGCTATGGTGTTTACTGGGTTTGGTGCTGCTTGTAATTTAGCCAAGGTGTTGTTTTGTAGACAGAGAGAGAGGTTAGTGCTGGAATAGTTCCTAAAGGTTTTTGGTTTTGCTGGGTCCCTGGATTTAATTTTTAATTCAAGCTATACTGCCTTAAAGTCAGATCTGAAGAGTGAGGACATTGAGTGAGGTTCATAGGTTCATAGGTAGGTACTAGCTATTGGCCCAAGAGCCTATATAAGCCTAGCCAAAAGGTACCCTGGCTTTCGCTACCCAAGAAAATTATTTTCCTGTGCCCCTGTCAAGCAGAGCCACAAAAGTGATCCCCGGGGTGAATTTCCTATCTCCCATCCAATCATCAAGATTTTTCTTGAAGAGTGCTAATGAGGAGCTTTGTTTGATATAGATAGGTAGTTTGTTCCAGAGTATGGGAAGTCTCTGGGACAGGAATCTATCCCTCCAACATTTTCTGGTTATTGTGGTGACAAGGTTTAGGTCCCTAGAGCTTGTAGCTCGGAGGGATTGGGATTTCTTTAAGTGGAGCATGTCCAACAGCTCTGGGTTTGACATAGCTTTGTATGTTAGGCAGAGATCGCCTCTGAGTAGGTGATATGTGACGGAGTGAAGCTGGAGTTTTTTGAATCGGTCTGCTTAGGGTATCTTTTTGAGGCTGGTAATCCTCTTTCTGAGGTATTTCTGTGGCCTTTCCAGTTGTTGTAGATGTCTTGTGAGGTACATACCAAAAGGGGCATTGTACTCTATAATGGGTCTAATGAGTGATGAGTAGAGGGGAACAATGACCTCTTTTTTTCTGGATGACAAACCTTTTGTGATGAGGTGTGCCACATAGAAGGATTTCCTGACTACTGTGGCGATATGATTATCAAAGGAGAGACTACTGTCCACCTGTGTCCCAAGGTCTCTTATCACACTTTTGGTGTTAAGTAGAATACCGCCTATGTGGTAATTCATGGATACAGAGTTTTTACCAAAAGAGATGACAATGGACTTTTTAGTATTGAGCTTGAGGCCATGGCTTTGACACCAGGCATCTGTCTCAGTGAGGCCCTTTTGTAGGATGTCCACATTGTTAGGAGTTTTGATTATGGTTCCTAGTTTGCAGTCATCTGCAAACTTCATTAGCCAAAGACCTTCTGTGTTAGCCTGTACTTCAGAGAAGTAGATACCAAACAGGAGAGGACCCAGGACTGAACCCTGTGGTACTCCACTTGTCACTGGTCTGAAGTTGGATTTGGAGTCTGCTACTTTCACAGTGTGGGTTCTGTCAGTGAGCCAGTTGGCAACCCCCCTTGTGACATAAGGATTTATACCTAGTTTAGTGAGTTTATCTATAATTCCAGAGTGGGGGATGGTGTCAAAAGCCTTGGCGAGATCTAGATAGGCTGTGTGAACCACCTTACCCTCATCTATGGCTTTGGTGACCTCTTCAAAGAAGTCTATCAGGTTAGGAGACATGATCTGCCTTTTACAAACCCAAACTGGGTGGGGTCCAAAGTTTGGAGATTACCAATGTCATTGTTTATAAGTTCCATGATGATACATTGCATAGCCTTGCAGACCAGGCTTGTCAGGCTAATGGGGCAGTAGTTCCCGGGGTCCATGGTGGCTCCCCCTTTGTGGAATAGGATAACTGTTGCTGTGTGCCATTCAGTGGGCACAAAGCCTGAGGTGAGGCTATGATTGAACATGATACTTAGGTGGGGTGCCAGTTTGATCTGTAGTTCATGTAGAATGCAGCCTGGGATGTTGTCAGGTCCCATGGATGCTGTGTTCTTGGCTTTGGAGAGTGTGTTTTTACCTGTGCAGCTGTGATTACAGGAACATTGCATTCTTCCGGTATAGAGATGGGCCCTTTAGGAGATGAGAGGGGGGTAAAGTTAGCACTGAACCTATCTGCCAGGATGTTGGCAATATCTGTTGGTTCTGTATATTTAGTGCCATTGTGCTGTAACTCAGAGCAGATCTGAGTGTTGCCATTGAGATTCTTGACATAGCTATAGAATGCTTTGTGGTTGTCTTTAGAATCAGTGGTGATTTTGTTTTCGTAACTAGCTTTGGAGGATTTTATGAGGGATCTCAGCTACTTACTGAGGCTGACCATGGAGTTCCTCCAATCATGGGATTTTACTCTTTTTTGCAACAGTTTCTTTCTTCTGTTGTAGAGTTTGTTTATGGCGGGGGACCACCAGATTGGCTTCCTTTTTTTGGAGGCTAGCATCTCGGTTCTGTTAGGGATTGCACGATCCATGCACTTGTGTAAGTGCTTATAAAGTGCATTTGTGTAGGATTCAGCAGTTGTACTTCTATTGTCTGTCAGCATGGGTGTCGTGAAGCTTGCCCCTTCTGTCTTAAGAATTGTGAAGTTGACTTTGGAAAAATTTTTTACGGTGGTTTCCCAAATGGGGGGTAGGGCATGATGTGGATGTCTAGGGTGATTAGCTTGTGGTCGGATATGACCAACGAGGAATTGACCTCTGGTGTGGAACACCGGTTGCCCATGTTGGTAATGACCAGGTCTAGGATATTGCTGCCCCTGGTGGGGGTGTGGATAAGTTGATCCAAGGCATTGGAATTTATGAATTCCAGAAAATGTTGAGCACAAGAGTTGGTACATGAGTAGTTTTCCCAGTTAATGGTGGGGTAGTTGAAATCACCTATTATTAGGTATTAGGATGTACACTAATATTTTCCAGTGTATCAAGAAATGAGGAGTGGGAATCCTGGGGCATGGTGGGGGATCTGTAGTAGAAAGGTGTGGTGTGAATTATAGCCTGGTAATGCAGGGGTACTCAATGGAGCCTTGAAGCAGGTCTCTGTCACTGCACAGATGTTGATGTTCTCCATTTTAAGGAGTGCCTCAAGTGAGTGCATTTTGAGGTTTAGACTTCTAGCATTGAGTAGCATTACCCTCAGATTTTGTTTGCTTGTACTTGTTACGGTGGTGAATTTGTCATTTGAACCTTGCCTAAAAAAGGCACTATAGGGGTGGCAAGAGCCTTAGCCAGTAACCGGAAACCCAAGGGAGACAGGTGCAGGCCATCTCTGGCAAAGCACCGTGGTTTATTGATCATTTCATCCCAGGCTGACAGATACTGGATCCCCTTAGAATGACTCCAGAAACTTAGCGAATTGTTGAAGTCAATAATTTTCTCTTTGTTGGTGATGGCAGGATGCAACTCAGGGCTAGGGTCATACCTGCCTGGGCTACAAGATTAGAGAGCTCCTCTATGTCTCTTTTCATGTAGTCCAGGGTGGTATGTCTCAGGTCATTCACACCAACATGGACAATGACAGAGTCATATTTGTACTTGTTGTGGAGTGACCTGAGTGCATGCATTATGTGGCGGATCGTGGCAGCTGACAATAACTTTCTCCTTGTTTAGCTTGGTGAGTGGAACATCAGTGTGCCTGACTACAGAGTCACCTATGACTAGAGTGTTGGGTACATTGTTATGCCTTATGGGCTGTGGTTGAGTGGCACATTGAGTTTGTGGGCTATGTCTCATTTGGGTTGTGTTGGGGGGGTGGATGTTGCTTGTGTTTCTGCTTTGGAGGTCCTTGTTGCTTGGGCAGATTTTTATTGAGAGCCTCCATGAATGTAGGTGTGTGTTTTGTGTTTCTATGTGTGTGTTTTGGTGGTGTAGATTTTGAGGGACTATGTGATGAGTGTGGTGTGGTGCAAGTGTTTACCTTCTCTTGACTGTCTAGTCCAGCCTTGCGTGAAGAGAGCTTTGCTTACAGTTTGGCTATATAAGTGCATCTCTCACAGGTTGTAGTGTTGGGTGGTAGGAGCAGAGGGTTGTCTGTGTACATGAGGCAATTGCTGCACTGCCCCAAGATGCCCAGATTCATCAGGTAGACAGGAGAAAACACCTGGAGCTGACCCTTAGACATGCCTGGATAGGTGCTTATTTATTAAGTACTAAAAACTGTTTTCCTCTAGACATGTGAGGGAAGTTGAGTGCTGTAGTAATTTGTAGAAACATTGCTCCTCCATATATGTGAGTACAAGGTCAAGGATGTTTATACCTGTGGTAGGAGAATGGATCATCTGTTCCAGGATATTATCAACAAATATTCAGAATTGCTGGGCTTGTGCATTAGAAGTAGAGTAGGAGTTCCAACCTATAAGGGGGTAGCTGAGATCCCCCCATGAAGACTGTATTGGGTAGAACAGTGAGGGACTCTTGTACATTGAGAAAGGTAGTATGGGTTTCTGGGAAATGGAGGGGGGACCCCATAGGTTGCAAGGATATGATAAGAGACCCTGTTTATGGTGAGTTGCACATGTATGAGTTCCAGTTGGTCATACACTTTAAATAGCCGTAATGAGAGATTGTTTTTATTACAGACTGAGACTCCTCCACCTTTATATCCGTCCTGTGCAGTAGCTGCTCTAAAAATGAGAAAGGCTTTATAACCTTGCACTGCCAGGGTATGCTCCATGACTTTAAACCATGTCTCCATTATTACACACATGTCTACACTCTTCAGGGAGAGGAAGACTTGCAGGGGGTGAAGTTTCTTGTTAAGACTTTGAGCACTGAGCAGTACCATCTTCAAATGTGCCTTCATATGTTCTATTAAGTCAGAAGGTTTATCAGTTTAGCATTGCCTAAAAAAGGCGGTATTGAGATGGAAAAGGTCTTTGCCAATATCCAAAAGCCTAGAGGGGATAAGTGCAGACTATCCCTGGCAAAACAGCATGGTCTGCCAACAATATACTCCCAGGAAGTCAAATATTGTACCCCCATAGAATCACACTAGAAGCTAAGCTAGTTTTTAAAATCAATTATTTTTCTCTTGGTAACATGGCATCATCCTTGGAGAAGGTATTATGCTGCTTAGTGCTAGGCTCATACCTACCTGAGACACATAATCAGCAAACTAAATCATGTCTTACTTCATGTAGTCAAGGGAGCTATGACTCAGGTCATTAACACCCACATGGACTATTACAGAGTCATATGGGTAATTGTGGTTTAATGACTTGAGGGCCTATGTGACTTGACAGATCCTAGCAGTGAAATGGCAGCTAACTGTGACTCTGTCCTTACTCAGTCTGGTGAGGGGGACATCAGTGTGCCTCACTATAGAATCACCAATGACTAGGATATTTGGCGGTGTGCTGGCTTGCCTAAGGAATTAGCAGTAGAGGCACTAGATACAGTATTATTATGCATAGCTGTAGGTGGTGTTTTAATGGAGTGTTTATGTGATGGCCGAAGACCCTTTTTTTTTATTGTGCTGTGCAGGACATTTTAGTGTTTTAAGAAGGTTACCTGTACGTGCCTCTGCATAAGTAGTTTTATGTGTAGGGTCTTTACCCTGTGCAGTAGGTGTGGTGCAAGTGTCACAGACAACTTTGATAGGATTTGTTTTGGTTGTATGAGTTTTGCCTCCAGTGTTAAAGTGTATTTACACCTCTTACATACTTTATTTTAAAGTGGGCTGTCAGTGTACAAAAGGCAATTACTACAATGTTTCAGAATACCCATCTCAACCAGACTGGCCACAGAGAGAGAGTCAGGACGTACATATCCATGGCTATCGATCTATTAGGAAGGAGTGAGGAAAATTTAAATATTGAATAAATCCATAACACAAGGAACTTGATGACCAACACTCAGCTATGCAAAAACTATATAATGTATTAGTTAAAAAAAATTCCAAGCAGTAAGGGTATTTTAAGGGAAACTTACACTGCAAGAGCTTGGCATCTACAGAGATTACAAAGGGAAATTCTGCTGCGAGATATCGGCATTTCTACAGATCATTGCTTGATGCCACTTTACTGAGAGCAGCTGCCCTAATTAAAGACTGTAGAAAAGGTAAAAAAGTGCAGATATTCAACATAGAAATAATTAATACAGCCTTGACAAAAATAATGTGAAAAACAAGCACCAAAACAGTGGATATGGTAATGTAAGTCTTAGCTTGCTTGTATGTTATGAGCGAAGCATTGTGCAACTGACACTTAAATAGCAGAGAAGACTCAATAAATAAAAACACAAACAAAGCCCTGAGGCAAATGAAAAACAGCATGCTTTTCTTTCCTTTACACAATTCCGGGCCAGAAAATGACTTGGGTCCCTATTACTCTCATTAAAGACTCTAAAAATGTCAAAATATGCAGATATTCAACAAAGAAACATTCAATTACTGCTTCTGTGACAAAAGCAATATACAAAACAAGTGTTAAAACAGAGGAAATGGTGATGTGTTAGCTTTTGCAGTTTACCAGAAACCTGCAACACTCTCCTTCTCAAGTAGCGTGATCACCAAATGTTGCCAAATGTCTCGGAGCTCATAGGTTATGAGTCAAATGTTGTGCAACTGAAACACTAAAATAGCAGTGGAGATTCAATGAAAAAGCACAAACAAGGCTTTGTAGCCAGTCAAAAACAGCACACTCTTCTTTCCTTTACACAATCCCAGGCCAGAAAATGACTCCGGTTCCCTCTACTCTCACTAAAATGGAACCAAGGCAGTCCTAACAAAAGACTGTAAAAAGGGTCAAAAAGTGCAAATATTCAGCACAGCAACACTCAAGTAAGGAAGTGAAAAACAAGTGCTGAAACAGTGGATGTAGAGTTTAGCAGAAAACAGCAACACTTTTCTCAACTAGCATGGTTGCCAAACACCACACAGAGATTCAAATTTTAAACAAGCTAGCCCTCTAGTCAATCAAGTAAATACACAATAAGACTTACACCTGCAATTTCCAGCTGAGAAGGGCATAGGCTATCCTCTTCTATCACAAGAATGTAGACTGTAAACCTTCCTAATGTAAGATACCTAGTTTGGAGCCCAAGTGCTTAAATCAGAACTAAGAGACTTAGAATAACAGTTACAATACAATTAGGCTACTAACAAGCAGTAATAAATGCAGCAAATTAAATGCAACTGAACACTTTAAAAATGTGCAGCAAAAAGCTAAATAAAGTAGGAATAAGCACAAATATAGTAAAAGCAGCTGAATATAGTACAATTTTAAGTGGGAAGGTAGGAAACAGAAGATAATTCAAGTTTAAGAGGGGCTTTCCAGTTGATCTCTCAGTGTTCAGTAGAAGGAGCTGATAAGACAAGATTGGAAGGAGTGTCCAAAGTCATATTTATAGTAGGGGGCGGGCAACATAAAAGCCACCAAAAGCACAACAGGAGTAGGGCAAGTGGGTGGGAAAAATCAAATGCAGACAGAGATCAGCAATAAAACTGGCAGAGAACAGCAAGTCATACAGCACTACTGTGCAAGTTACTGTCAGCCCTTACCACATATGTCAAACATTTGTTTAGTAAAGGGGGGCCCAAACAAGCTGAGAGGGCAAAATCCTTGAATCAAGTTGCAATAAACATTAATACATTTCATGGAAGGAACCGCACATTAACACAGTGCAAGAAGAGGGCAAATGATATGGTAAGATGTGCTAGACCCAAGATGAGGCAAAATGCAATAACATGAGGCTACATGTGCTTCTTAAGAAAGTACCAGTACTGGAGCAGGTCTCCAACACCAGATGAGGAATACTCCCTCTCCATTCGTGGGGGTGACTGTGGCACAGACGTTGATGGGACTGGAATAATCAGAGGTGGTGTGGACACTGGCTATTACCAATGTTTGCATCAGCTGCACACAGATCTGCTAGGAAAGGCTGGTTTATAAACAGTAACATACATTTGTATAGAAAATTTAATGCTAACATGGAGTGATTACATTAAACACATGCAAATTGCCATTAATAGGTTAATTGTCCACATCTGCACATAATGAATATGAAGGCAGTCTGCATGGCAAGTTTTGTTGCCCATACCTCCTTACCCAGCATACAGTAGTGTATGCTACTTCTTTATTGGTAATGTTTTCAAATAATATTTTAAAGGGTCAGGAGTGGAAACAAACAGATCCACTATTCCAATAAATCTAGATGACAGCAGTAGAATGGCTGTTGATGATGATGATGACGATGATGATACTATAGTTATATTTATGAGGAAGTCCCCAAGTTTAAACACAAGATCATGTTAGTAACTCTGCAGGAAGTGACAGTGCATCACAAAGTCAAGCACATGCAGATGTTATACTCAGGCTTGTTCAGGATGAAAACCCCCGAACCTCTGCACCTATATCTCCAAACCCAGATATACAATTTCAGGATGATGGCAACAATTCAGAGGTAACAGTGTCTATAGTAACACCTTTACAGAGGGGAACCAGGTGTAGGATTTTGTTACAGCTACCCAAGAAGCATATAAAGCACTGTCTGGCAAGTAGCAAATGTGCTGTGACATTGTTGGGGCAGAGAGCACTGCCACTAAGAGTTGGCTGGCAATGGTTAGAGTCCTCCAGGGAATACATGAGGATTTCCAGTACTACATGGAAATGGCACAGAGTAGGGATAATGTCATGATCACTCTGATGCTTAATATGGTGGCACACAAAGCATCCATGGGCATCTCTATTTGTACACTAGTTAGGACTTACCAGACTCAACAAAGAGTCACCCCTGGAAGGGGAGGAGGACTTGGTACTGTCCGGACATGTGGGGGCAGATCATATGAGACTACAAGTGCTTCTCAAGAAAGTTCTTTAATTAGTCAGAGGGGAACAAGCACAACAGGTTTCATGCAGGCCATGTTAGCATTCATGACACCTAGCAGAACCACTTATTCGAGGTCCTTGTCCCACAGCATTGTCAGATCAGTGTTTTTAGAATCACCTGCATCAAGTAGATCACAACATAAGACAAACTCACTATCCAGCTCTCATGACAGTCCCCCTTATAAATCACTTGCACCATCACCTAGCCTATCTTTAGGAGATGTGTATGACACATTTGACATTGACCTATGGTGATTCAAGTGTGACAGCTCTGTCATTTACAATTTGAACTTCACACGCAAGTCAATGTTTAACTCAAATGGGAACACCTTATTAAACAAAGTAAAACAATGGGGGAGTTAGAACACTTTTCAGCTGTATGTATTTCATTCCTATAATGATGCTACTTAAAACCCAGTGGAAATGTGGAAAGAAAGCTGTATGTCATAACATAAGATTGCAGTAACTAACACCGTTAATGCTCTATGCATTATCATTGTTATAGCTGGAAGTTACCTACAACTTAAAAGTAGTAATGCACAACTATTCAGGAGGCACTAATAAGAAAATTAAGATTAATATAGGTATCCTGCCATGTGAACAAACACTGCTGCCACTTCACCCCCACCACTGCACAAATGATGATGTTTTTTGTCTCTGAGGCCACAAATTATTTTGTATGACAAAATGAAATAATCTAATGGGCAATACCTCAATAAATAACATAGTTCAAACTGAGGAAACATTACATAATATAAAAAACCCAATACAATGCATTTTCTTTCAACTGTAAGGTATGAATTTATGTTTGATATCGAAGTAGCACTTTTTCCTAATTGTACTACTTCATGACATTGAGTACATGCATACTTAGGTACACCACTTCAGAAGAATTTATTGTGCAAAACAGTTAAAATATGATTATTCATTATATGTTGCCTTATAACATCAATGTACAGGAGTCACTAAGTACCTAGTCATGACCTTTAACAACAATAACATCAGTGCCTGTTCTGAAATAAAAAAACGAGAATGTCAGATGAGCAGTGAGAGTAGACCATGCACCACTCAGCACAGCCCACATATATCCCTGTATGCATCAGTTATACTCTTATATGTTTTTTTCAAGAAGTTAAACACTAATCTCATTGTCATGGTCCATAGTTTTGGACTAGACATTGCCTCTTTACCTGCACAGCTGTGTGCCATTCACAAGCTTGCCACATATGGTCCCTTATTACTACTGCTGGCTGGTCACCATTAGTCATAGTAGGACTAGAACTTGGAGCCACAGTGATAGCATGAGCCACTTTACCACCAGACTGGTGCATGATCATGTTGTGCAAAATACAACATGCAGTAAACAACCTGGCTGCAATAGCTGGGTCATACTGAAGGGCACCCCTAGACTCATTCATGTACCTAAAATGACTCTTCAGGATGCCAAAGACCCTCTTAATGGCAATATGAGTTTGGAACAGGGCAATATTTATTTTTTTTCTCTGCAGCTCCACTTGGATTTTTCACTGGTGTCATGAGCCATGGCTCCAGTGGATATCCAGTATCAAGCTGAAAGAAAAAAAGAGACAGAGAGAAAGGGGTGAAGATAAAACAAACAAAAAAGTGCTTTAGTATTCATATTCTGCTATCCATTTTACAATGAATTCTATTTTCCAACAAGATGACAACTGGACATGCTACCATGCAGGAGGAGGTGGTAGAATGAGCTAGTGTGCCAGGTTTGGGAATGATGAGCACCACCAGGATGCTGGACAGAGACATTGGTATAAACATCCATGCATCACACACTACTTGGCAACTAATGGAATGGAAGCCCTTCCTACTAAAGTACCACCCCTCCTGTGGACCAGATGGGGCCATAATTGCAACATGAGTTCAATCTATTGCACTGAACCTGACAGGAAAACTTGCCATCCCATAAAAGGCACTTACAGCCTGAGCTCAGTCCTGAGGTGATACTGGGAAATACATGTACTGATCCACATGTGCCAAGAGTACATCCAGGAACTGCCAGTATATCCTCAAGGTAGAGACCTGTGAGATACCTAAAGTGTCCCCACTCTGCCTCTGTAAGGTCCCTTTTGCAAGTATAGTGAGGGATAAACATACATTTGAATCCACAGAGAGAGGAAGTCCACATATCCCTCCAGTGCTCCTGCGGAGGCCATACATACTCACTAAGACCCTTACAATGTCCTTCTCCTCTTTAAAGTGATAAAGTATCTCCTGATTGTCAAAATTATAGTGAGTTATCCTCTGCTTATACCTCTTCCATCCTGGATGCTGAGTGCTGCTGGGTGTTGGTGGTTTTGGCTCAACCAAGACAAGCAGCTCACAGCAGGAAATAGCAAGGCTAGCAGCAAGTGACTGCATTATCTCAGATTGCAAACTAGATGGAAAAGATGCAATTCTGCCTTTTATAATGAATCTGTGGATGGTGTGGAAAAGTTGGAAAGACTAACTATGAATCACAAGTAGACAATAGAAGGTTTCATCACCATATGCCGTTTTACATTATTTCTTATTTGCATCCCATTATGACTTTATTTGCTTATGCTCATTTGTGGCCATCTTTCGTTAATGTAAGTGGCCTCTAAAATTGTGGCTTTGCTGTGCTCATTCTCAGACAGTGTCAATAGTCTTTACACATTAACATAATGACTATGAATACCAAACTAAGTGTTCAGAACTGGGAGGAACATCATGCAGAAATGAGGCAAAATCACCAAAGGCCCGAGCACAGATCCCTGAGGAGCACACAGTCTTATTAGTGCTGGATCTGATAGTTTTGTTTGAATCACTACTCTTGGGTTCTGCCTCTGAGGCAATGATTAATTTACCTACATAAACATTGATTATCCTTATATTATTCCAGTGCTAAATTAATAGTATGGAATGATAGTAAGTCAAAAGCTTTGGTTAAAGCTAAATAGATTACACCTATGCTAATTTCAATCTCCATAGCCCTAGAGATATAATCATAAAAGTTTGACAAATTGGTGAATGTAAAAAACATGTTAAAAAATATCAAGCAATGTAAAATTATTTTCTTTAAGTATAATTTCACTAATATACCTCTCAAAGCATTTATATAATATTGGTGTTAAACTTACTGGATGATAATTCTGTACTGCTATCATATCTCCAGATTTAAACATTGGAGAAAGTAAGGATTCCTTCCAATGTCTTAGTACATATTCATTATAGATCATAGACTTAAATATCCTAATTAATATACTAACTAAATTATCTTTTATATTAACCAACAAAATTCCAGGAATATAATCTAGTCCACTTGATGTATCAGATTAAATTTTATTTAAGGCTCTCAATAACATCTCTTCAGTAATATTAGGACGCTTTATCATGCAATCAATTCTTTCTTCCATGAAGTGAGAATAACAATCACTCATATCAATGGTAAAACCATCAAAATATTCATTAACTTGATTAACTATCAACTCTTGATCACTAATCATTGACTCAAATACAAAAATAGAAGTAATATGATCTATTTCATTCCTGAAGGAATGTATATATTTATAAAATTTCTGGTGTATGCAACAAACATTCTGTATTATCATGAGCCCCACTAACTGACTTAGCTGTCTATCCAATCTAAAGATAGCAAATTATTCTTTAACTGATAATAATGAATTAGACCATAATTATAATGTTTACTTCATACTCTTGGTTTACCCTTAGCAACTTTGTCAAATGAGAAGGACAAATGAACATATAATCTTAAGGGAGGAGGAATCAGAATATTTTTAATTAAAATCAGATTATCTGTGCCTAACAAGTCCAGTCTGTTTTTATGGTCTCTCCCTTGAATGCCCAAGGCCACATAATCTGACACTGAGAAAACAAATTCATAGTAATTTGGAGACTACAGATTATCTGATATACTTGTGTATGGCACAAACATTTGGGCAGTGAAGCAGAACAGCTGTGGAAACTTGAGGCAAAGGAGAAGAATTTCCTGAGATGGGTAACAGGATAAAAAGAGACAGCAAAGCTGGAATCAGTTGAGTTCCAGTTGCAGAAAAGGTTAAGGAAAACTGGACAGACAAATTAATCATAGTCTGAGACAAGATCAAGAAAAATCTAAAGAAACTTTATGTAAAGATATTGAGTATAATAGGAAATCATTTTATAAATAAAAAAGATGTGGTAGGAGTAAATATATGCAAACTGATAAAGTGTGTGTATATTCTAAAATGTATTCTCAGACACAACAGATTATAGATATAGTTACAAAACCTTATATAAAGCAGTTGAGCTACACAAAGGGAGTGATAAAGTGTCCTAGTAACATCCAGGTAACCTCAGATACTAAAATCAGATTAGATTATATTGAATAAGAACTACAAACTGTACCCAAACAAAGCACAGGGAGGAGATGGAATTAGTAATAATGATATAAGAACACTTCAGCATGAACTTACAGTATCATTATATCTGTTATTTACTGGGTCATATAAATATGGAGAGATTCCTCAAGATTGGAGACATGCACTTGTTAAATTGTCTTTAAGGGAAAAGAAAGTATGACAAACCCAGAGTCATACAGTCCCACAAGTTTACTTTCAAGTTCTGGAAAATAATGGAGAAGGTTATTTTGGGTACTTTATTGTTAGAATTGGAAAGGTTGGGACTTGAAACCATATATCAGCATGCATATGCAGACAACTTGAAAATGGATAAAATGATTACATATGTTACAAATTAGGCATGTCTGCAAAAGAACCTGACTAAACTGACCATTTGGACACAGGACACATGAGAATAATATGCTGATTAATATATAAAAAAATATATATATATGAGATCTGAGAGACATAGACTGAAAGGTGAATAGTTGTACAGTACACAGTGATTGAAACTGTAGACTCATTTAAAGACCTGGGTATATGAGTAGATTCAGCTATGGATTTTTCAAATCATATCAGTCAACTGGTTAAACATAGTTATAGAACTACATGTTGTATAAAAAGATTTCTGAAGTCTAGGTAATTAGAAATGAGGAAATCATTGTTTGTTATTATATTAGACCCAAACTTCAGTATGGAATAACAATATGGAAACCTTATATGAAAACAAGCATGAGTAAATTGGAAAGAGTACAACAGAAATATACCAAGGGCATCAATGGATTTGAAAATGTAAATTGTTATGAAAGAATGAAAGACTAAAATATCTGAACTTGTACAATGCCTCATACAAACATTTAAGAGGAGACCTAATTTGGGTATAGAAGGTATTTAGAAACAACAACCTCTGAGAATGTTTGGGGTTATCAAAAAGTAGCAGAGAATCATGAGACAACCTATTTAGAAGATTATATAGGAATGAGAAGTGTATGAATTGGTTGAGGCAGTAGCTGATGCATGGAATAGACTACTAAATTACATTAAAGCAAGCAGTAGTTTAGATACTTTTAAGAACAACATGTACACTTATTATGGGAGTAACTGTTTTGGTATATTGGAAGGCTAAGAGGCCATTATTGCTCATGCTTGAAATATTTGTATGTGTGTATGTATGTAGGTTGTTGTTGTTTTTCTTTTGGCTTTTCCCAGTTAGGGGTCGCCACAGCGGAACTCCGGTCTGCTAATGATTGGCAGTCAATTTTTATGGTGCCGAGGTGCCAGCCCGACGCCCAACCTTCAACGAAGGCACGCCCATTCACACATGTGTTTTGAATGCCACTCGACCACGGGAAGGACATGCAGACTCTACACAGAAGGTGCTCCAGCCGAGAATCGAACAGGAGAACCTCTTGCTATGAAGCGACAACGCGATCGCTGCACCACCGCATATGTAGGTAACTTGTCAATATCCTTTCTGTTGTCCCCATAAGTTTACTTGTCACAAATGGATATTTATCTCTGTATTCTGTTTGTTAAGTCATAGGACTCAGCATACCCTGGTGATACACTTTTGCCACATAGTGCAGGCAGTAAGTGTGTAATTTATGACCAGACAGTTTTTAGACTGACAACAGCTGGTGTTCCTCCGAGGAAACAGCAGATAGGTGCTATAAAATTTGGAAAACAATAGAGCAAATTAAAGTATTATTTTGTATTACTGAAAGAAACACAACTTGCTAATAACACACACACACACACATATCAAGTTTGCATGTTAACTCTTGAACCTGGAAGCCATCTGGAAGTTAGCTTTACACATAAAAGAAGTAAAAAATCAGCAGAAAGAAACTGGAAAAATGCCATCAGAACTGGAACACAGTTCAGGGCAGTAATTACAGCAATGACACAAGAAAAACTAATATGATTTGTTACTATAAATGTAATGGTATAACCTTAAGTCAAGATATGAAGCTGCAAGGTAATGCAGAGTAGTGGTACTATGGTGGTCTTAAAGTGTCTCTAAACACTGACAGCTATCTGTGACATTGAGCATACAATGTTGGCCTCCTTTGACTTAAGCTATTACTGTGTTTCATTTTTTCATCACTTCCACTCATTTTTACCCCGATATTTGCCTTCTATTTTTTTTTTATTTTGGTCAGTTTCTTACGCTACTCCTCTCTGTGCTCAGCTTTCATGCTGGTTTAATGGTTGGCATATATGTATAATGTAGAGCTATCACACCTGGACACCATAGAGTAAAATATTGTAAAAACATTAGCAGCTGACACCTTTGAGCAGCTTTACAAAAAAGTCACATTTAGACAGTTTAGCTGACTTTTAGTGTTAAAGGAAAGATGCCATATTTTTAACTTTGCATTTGTGAGTAATTGTCTTGCATATATGGTAATATAGGTTCTTGGTGCATGGGAAAAAAGTACACTTTTATATAAAATATTGAACTTCTCCTTTTCATTTATATATATATATATATATATATATATATATATATATATATATATATATATATGTAACTCGGCACGTAAAAATCAACTACCAATCATTAGTGGCCTAGAGTTCCCCTGTGGCGACCCCTAACCGGGAAAGCCGAAAGACACAAACAATATATATATATATATATATATATATATATATATATATATATATAAATATACAGATTATATCATTAAATATGTATATTGCATGCTAAAATTCTTATACTATAAGCACTTTGTTATGTTCATATTACTAAAAAAACATGCACTAAAATTGGTGCAGTTGCAGTAACATTTGCATTGGTTGCTTTCTTACTTGTATGCTTTAAATTTAATTTTGTATTTGAAGGTGAAATGCATGATAGTCTTGACATGTGCAGCATAGCCACCCTCAAAAGTGAAGTTGCATACCATGACTTACCCAATCTGTGACTGGCTACACCCATGGCCTTTGTTTTACTTGAAAACATAATTAGCTGTATGTATTTACAATTACAGTAGTTCTTGCATGCAAAGACAGTGTAATCAAGGATTATGACTAAAGTAGTACCTACATTGGCTGGTTCAATGGCAAAGAATGATAAGGCTTTGATTGCAAACTAGGTAATCCTGGCATGGTTATTGTCCTACACACTGCAGAAGTAGTTGAAGATGATAAATGTGAGTGGCCAATGTTAGCTCAACCATCCTGTGAGAAGGGAGACAACCCAACCATCTGCATGGCTGACACTCGCCAGAAGCAAGGATTGTAGCCTACAGCAAAAGGACTGAGATATGCGCTCCCACCAAGCTGTGCATCTATGCACATTAGCTACATTTAAGCAGCGTGGGATTCTGTTAATGGTAAGTTCACATACACACACACACACACACACACACACACACACACACACACACACACACATTAACAGGATGGAGAAACCCATGCAGATAACCCTGACTGCTGCCGAACAATGGCCTCCTAAAAGCTGACACGCACAGGGTAATGGGAGGGAGAGACCCAAATAGGCAACTCTGACTGCTGCTGGATTATAGCCTCCTAAAAGCTGACACACACTGAATAATGGGAGGGAGAGACCCAGGGTAGTGGGAGGGAGAAACCCAAGCAGACAACCTTGACTGCTGGTGGAGAGTGTTCTCCTAAAAGCTGACACACACAGGGTAATGCAAGGGAGACACCCAAGCTGACATAACTAGCTGCTGCAAGATGTGAATAAAAGGGCCTGTTGCATCACATATATAGGAAAATATTAGGAAGGAATACCGATTGAAGATACATAGAAGTACTTTTAATTGAGAATTACATGTGAAATTCATACTAGCACCAAATTAAATAGCAGCTACAGCAATATGCAGACTATACATATTTTCAGTGCAAGCTGTATTATAGACAATTATTATGTCCTTTAGGAATTTCTATTAGATGCTAACAGCTCTTCAGTTCCTCCCTTTTTTAAAGTTAGACTCTCAGTAGGATGTAAAAAGTAACTTTAAATGAAAACACTGGAGAATCCCATTCTTAACTTGGCAAAGAATGATTCAGGTCTAAGAATACCCTTGCATAAATACTGCGGCATACAGGATAAAGTCTGTCTGTTTTTAATGTTCATCCAATCTTTCCCTTTAGTTGTGGTCTCCAACCTCTTTTTTACAATGCCATTATGGTTTTCTCATTCATTCTTTGGCAGAAGTACTGATACAGACAGCAGAAGTTCAAGCTGAGGTCTGTACATTTTGCTTTCCCTTCAGGGAGCTGTAATAGGAAGGAAGGAGGTAAGCAAACCAGCAAAGTCAAATTTTCCTCTGGACAGTCATCATTCAAAAAGAGGGAAACAGCAACCTGCATGAACAGGCAGGCTGCTGATGTGTCTATCAAATGCACTTCTAAAACAGAAGGTCTGAGTTTCTACCTAAGTTCCAGGGCTGAAAGAGGTTCTGAATACAAACAGTCCCCTGCACAAAACAGCTTATATCAAAGCTAGACAGCTGCACTGCTTGATATTCTCAATATTTTAATGGGCAGTTCAATAAATAAATAGTGTTACTAGGGTAAGTTTTGGGAATAGGAGTAGGGAATTTTGTTTAGTTATTTATTTGTTTATTTTATTTGATATTTGTTCCATTTTCTGTGGAGGGAAAATCTCCACATAGGCATGATATGGTTACAGAAGTTATTACAAAACCTAATACAGAAGAACAACATATTAGCTAAGTAAAACATTCACAACTTCAGTTCATACAGTGTGATCTTATACATACAGAGTCCAAATATTTAGACAGACATCAGTTGAAAAAAAAAGAACATTGTCAACAGTTAAGGAATTTACAAGTTACAGTTCATAAGAGTTGACATTATATATGAGTCCACACTTTGGAACAGAGATGACTAGATAGCATAACCTAGGGAAAATTATATTTGTGAAAAGTGTAGAGGCAGTGTGGAAAGAGCAAGGGATACAGACTACATAATGTATGTTAGGGATGGTAGTGAAGTGATAAGTGTAAAAGATGAAGGTTATGTGATATGCGTATAATGCATGGAGACAGTGTGATATGTATAGCATATGAAGGCAGAAGAATATGTTTAGGAGAGAGAGTGTCAGTGTAATAAATGTAAAAAAAAATGTGTAGTGTTATAAAGGTATAGGGTGCGGCAGTGAGCTATGCATAAGAGGGATAGTGGGATAAATATAGAAAAAGGAGATGGGGGATAAATGCAGGCATTAGGAGAGTGAGATAAGTGTAGGAAAAGAGATTCTGAGATAAGAGCAGGGAATAAGGTAGGAGAATAAGTATATTGTATGGAGAAAGTGATATGATTGCAAGATCCTGGGGCAGTAAGCTAAGAGTAATGGATGAATACACTAGCACCGTCAGAAGTGTAGGGCACTGGATGGTGGGATGAATACATGGATGAGGCTCACGGATAAATGTAGGTGTTGGAGAAATGCACAGGCATGGGATAGGGTGCCCACCTCCCATGCTAATGATCCAAGTTTAGTTAATGTCAGTTACTGAGGGGTCTGCAGGGGGAGGCAGGTAAAAACAAAAGGCTGAGCTTATTTGTTTCCTCCTGGAGGATAAGACTGGTCCTGAAGGAGAACCTTCCTTACTAGAAATCCACAGAAGAAACCAAAGATGTAGGGAGATTTTCCAGCTCTGCCAAGGAATGAGGTTTCAGGTGCATGTATGCCTTGGGAAAATGATGTTTGCCCCAACCACCAAACCTAATTCACTGTCTCCCTATTGAAATATCAGCACTCAAAATGCTGAGTGCTAATAAGCTGGAAAAAAACAGACCAAAACAGAAGAAAAGAGCAAATCTTGAAAATTGCTCTTCGCCTTAAAACTTCTTTTTGCAGGGGGTAAGCCCCCCATGGACCACCATGCCCCCTGAACTTATATATACCAACTATTAGATCACCATACTTCAGAGAAAAGGGAATATTCTGAGAAATGACATCTTAAGACTTATTGTATGTAAGTCTATTCTTTTAGCCATTCTGTCTACATATTTTGGGACCATGCTCTACTAGTGTCGCTCATCCTTCTCTATCATAGATGACAAGCAGATGGGGTATTTCATTCAGATGCTTTATTACATAGAAACATCAGTATGGATAACATCATCATAAAATATAATCGAACTGGTTAACAGACAGACCTTATATACATTCATGCTTACATCTCAAAGGCTTACTACAAAATAGCAGGCAGGCTCACACATGCTCAGTATTTATACACTTGTTCAAGCCCTTGGATGGTACATACACACACACATTGATCTACATCTTCCCTCTTAAATAGATTACCCTTAGTAAAAACAACATTAGCGTTAGACATGAATTATCATAGACATTAGAAACAAACACAATGTTCATGTCCAAGTTGCCTTGTATATATTACATGGTCTGGAGATGTGACTGGATCTGGTAACATAACAATCTGGACTGGATTTAGCAACAAGGACTGTCTTCGGTGAACAACTCATATCAGGAACTTTTGGATTCATCACAGGAATGGGAATATTCTCTGGAACTTCCTCTGGAACTGGAACATTAGACAGCTCTCTCTGAGATGAATAGTCTTTCTTACAGGCTATATGCTGTGGCATAGGCTCGGACACCAGCATCAAATGTTTCTGATTCCACCTAAACTCTGCTCCTTGTGATTCCACAATGTACGATCTTGCCTCTGGGCAAATATTCTTCACGACTCCAATCCTATCATAACCTTTGGATGTTTGTATCCTTACCACATCTCCTTTTCGTAATGGATTGAGCGGTTTGCTGTTATATCGTAGTACGACTTCTGGGTTAAACGCTTCTTCAACAGATTGGTTTTCATGTAATGTGGTTCTGATTTGTTCAAGAGAAGTCTCTGGGCAGGTGAACCAAGATGTTTATTACGAGGAGTATTTCTGAGATTCAAGAGATTCAGGAAAACATCATTATTAGCCTCATTTTGACTTCTCTAGTCATTGTTTTGCACTTTGAACTGCACGTTCTGCCAAACCATTTGACTGTGGATACACTGGGCTACTCATAACGTGAGTAAAGTCCCATTCTTCAGCAAATCTTTGGAACTGTTGGCTTGTAAACTGTGTGCCATTGTCAGAAATAACTGTGCAGACTACCATGGACTGCAAAATAATGCTTCATCTTAGTAATGACAGTACTGGATGCTAGGTTAGGAAGTAGGTCAATCTTGAACCAATTGGAGTAAGAGTCTACTAACACCTAATAATGTTGACCATTCCACTTGAAGATATCAGTGGCTACTATCAATCAAGGTAGTTCAGGAATCTGGTTTAGCTGAAGTGGTCCCTTCTGTTGATGTGGTTTAGTACTGTTACACACAGAACAAGATAAAAGTACTCTGTCAATGTCTTGTGACACAGAAGGCCAAAATACTAGACCTCTCACCCTTCTTTTGGTAGAGTTGGTTCCTGGGTGACCATGATGCAAGATAGTAATGTACTCTTGTTGCAAAGACTTTAGAACAATTACTTTTGGAACTTTCATAATGATACCATTATCAGACAAAATCTCATCTCTGTATGGAAAATAAGGTTGCAATTCTTTAGGTAAACTAGATTGCTCTGACAGCCATCCTTGATTGATAATATGGTTGAGCCTCAGTAAAACTGGATCTGTGGCTGTGTGATCTGTCAGCTCATCAAGATGTGTGGAAGAAATATTTCTCACTTTCATGACTTCAAAATCAAGGTTCTCATTCTCATGCTGATGAGTGGTGTTTCTGGACAATCTGGAAAATGTATCAGCAAGATACAGAGGTTTGCCTTTCTTGTAGATGAAAGTGAAATAATACTTCTGCAATCTCAACATCATATGTTGCAATCTGACTAGTGCTGAATGGATAGGCTTTCTTAAAATAGTGACTAGAGGTTGGTGGTCTGTTTCGATCTGGCTAGGTCTGTTATAAACAAAATCATGGAACTTTGACCATGCAAACACAATTGAAAAAAGCTCTTTCTCGATCTGTGCATACTGCATTTCAGTTTGGGTAAGGGTTCTCGATGCATAGGCCACAGGTTGACCCTCTTGTAGAACGACTGCACCTAGACCAAATCTCAAAGCATCACATGAAAGAGTGTCTGGCTTTTGAACATCATAGTATCTGAGAGTTGGTGGACATCTCTCTGTTTCAGGACATCAAATGCTCTTTAGTGCTGTTCTAACCAAGACCAGGATACATCTTTATGTGTCAGCTCTCTGAGTGGTGCTGAAAGTTAGCTCAAGTCTGGAATGAACTTGCCTAGATAGTTAACCATACCAAGAAAACTTTGCAGGGCTAGAACATTGTCTGGAGCTGGAATCTTGAGAATGGATGTTTGCTTAGAAGGGTCTGGTCATAGCCTGAACTGGTAAATAAATTACCAACATAAGTAATTTCTTGCAGCCTGAATTTAAATTTCTGTGGATTGAGCTTAAGAATAACTTGATGTGCTCTTTCCAGAACTTTTCTGAGGTTTCTGTCATGCTCAGCTTTACCATTACTTCCTACTAGCATGTTGTCTACTATAATAGTACAAGGACACCCAGAACAATGTTGCTCCTTTGCATGCTGAAAGATTTCACTTGCAGAATTTATTCCAAATGGCATTCTCAAAAATCTGTACTTTCTAAACAGAGCACTGAAAGTAGTTATCAAAGATGATTTCTTGTTCAAGCAAAATTGCCAAAATGAAGTCTTTGCATCTAAGACAGAAAAAACAGTGGTATTTGGCATCAGAGCTGCGACTTCTTCGACTGTATGCATTGAATGATAGGGGTCTTTTTATTGCTCTCATGATTCAAATCTCATGGATAAATACATATTCTGATGTAATCTGAGCTTTTTTTATGAGTTACCACCATAGAAAATACAGATTCATTAGGGGTTGATGACCCTATTGGACAAATCGCACCTTGCTGCACCATTTTATCCAGTTTGGCTTTGACTCTGTTCTGCATGGCTATTGGAATTTTTTGAGCTTGCCTAATAACTGGACTGACATCTTGGTCTAACTTCATGGGGTACACAACTGGAAGCTTCCCTAGTTTGTCTTTGAAAAGATCAGCATAGGTAGAAAAAATATACTGGGCGAAATTAGAGTAGTGGTCTTTCAAGCTGATATGATGGACCTTCTAGTGAAATGAAAGCAGTCCCATTTTCAAGCTGTTTCTGTGCCCTAATAATGACTGGACGTTCCTCTTGACAACATAAAATAACAAGTCGTAACTACTCCCAGCAGAGTAACATGAAAGCACTACTGAGCCTTCAGTCTGAATTTCTTCACTACCATAAGCAACAAGCTTTGCACACTTTGCCAAATCAGCTTCTCAACATGACACACTCTAGAAAATGTTTCTGCTGACATAACATTGCACTTGGAAACTTTGCCAACTTTGAGCTCTGTGGGTTTTCTATTTATTTGAACAGAACAAAACACTTCATTCTTTGCCCTTAAATCTACTGCATTAACTGTTTCATGAAGCACTGACACACCATCAACATAAATAGTAGGGTTGCAGCTTTCTAATTGATCGACTCATTTCTTAAAATGTTCCCTTTTACTGAAAGAATGTGGGCCTTTTGATTTACAAAACCTCTTAAAATGATTCCATTTATTGCATTTGTGACATTGCTGTCCAAAAGCTAAATATTTTTCCCTTTTAGAGTCATGATTTCCACCACAATTACAACAGCTGGCAATGAAACTGGGTAAGCATGCACTCTCACCCTTATGCCTGTTTGCTGACTCACTCTTATGTTTCACTGAGACTTTCCTGAACTTTGGAATTTGCTTGAAAGCTGTGGGGTTTACCAGTAAGTGCTGCAGGGGCTACAGTTGTTGCCATGTTCTTGGGTCTGTTTTTTTAACCACGTGCTGTATACTATCAACATGAGCTCTAGAAGTTACTGGAAGCATGCATCTCTCATTTGTAAGCATATCTGTGTGTGTTTCTGTGAGCTCGTACATCTGACAAATCCCAATGGCTTTATTCCAAGTTAAATCACTGTCACACACAAAATCTTTCTCACAGCATCATCTTTAATATCACACACAAGTCTGTCTTTTATCAACTCATCCCTTTAATCACTAAATCTGCACATTTTAGCTTTATTTCTCAAATCAGTTATATATGCGGCAAAGGTTTCACCAGGCTTTTGATCCTTTGTATAAAATAAGTACCTTTCCATTGTAATGTTTGTCTGGGGGGGGGGGTTACACATTTCTCTAAATTTACATTTTAAGCACTCAGGGTCCTCCCTTGACTCAGCCAGTACAACAATATGACAGTTTTCCCCCTCTCCTGCAAAGATAGCAGGTGCATACACAAATGAACGTCCCCTTTCAATGGCTTCTGACCTAGCTAAATTAAGTAGAATAAATGTCTTTGTACGGTCACCTTTATCAGAAAATGCAGCCTGTATGAAAGTGTTGTACTATTGCTCAAACACTCTCTAGTGCACTGCAATATTGTGGTCAAGCACAAGTGCACTGGGTTTTCGAAATCCATCTGCCATGCCCGCAAAGTATGCACAAACACACTGAAAATATGGCTCTTGTAATTATATACAAACAAGCTTGCTATGTGTGCCTGTAATAACATTCAAATGCACAATAAACTCTTTAAAATACTGCACTTCACAAACTATGCTCTGAAATGGCTGTATCTTGCAAAATAACTTTACTGTAATACTGCACAAACATGGGAATGCTTCATATATTTCTGATAACTTAATTAATACAAAAATATATGCTTAGCGGAAATGTGTTTGTTTCCCTTTATTTTATTTGTTTTATGCAATTTGGACTTTATTTCAAACATTTTCAGTAGTAATTTAAATATTTTTATCAATATCAGACATATTGGTTTATTTAAATATCATTTAGAGCATTCTGTATGCCTCATTTCATATTTTGCAAATAAAAAATTATTTGAGCAAGTTTTAACATCTGAAATTCCTTTCTGACCTTTTTTGCAAATTATAAGTGCAGTAGGGATGGGTCACTTGTGTATATTCCTCCAATACCAACTGGGTGCCTCTCAGACTTAAACTGAAGAATCTGGCTGCCATTCTGGCCCCGTGTCCTTTTTAGACATGCCATTTCTGACATCATATCACTTATCTCTCTCTAACATAGATGACAAGCAGGTGGGGTATTTTGTTCAGTTGCTTTATTACATAGAAACAGATCAGGATGGTTAACAGCATCAGAAAATTTAAATGAACTAGTTAACAGACCTTACATACATACATGCTTACATCTCATCAGCTTACTACAAAATGGCAGTCAGATTTGCATGTGCTCAGTATTTATACAGTTGTGCAAGTCCTTGGATAGCTTCTTAAAGGTACATACACACACATTGATCTACAAGTAGGTACCAACATTTCAAATTATTACCCAATTGGCTTTGCACACAGATTATTCTGGGGAGCCCATTGGCTTAGGAACCTTTTCTAGTTTATAAAATAAACATTTCACAAAACTTGTGAAAAGTTTAGTATGTCTGTCTAAGGTGTTCACATCATCGTTTCTCCACATTGTATGTAACTGTTCATATATTCTCATTGCCAAAGGGGGCTTTGCCTTTCTAACGTAAAAGTCAAGATAACAGAAACAACCAGCTACATGCACTACACATGCTCCTCTCTTTTGCTGTTCTGAAAACTGACTCCAGATATGAATGTAGACATATATTAACAGAGATGTATGTATAATGACACTGACAACAGCTCCCTCATTTAGACACCCCTTTGGTCTTATTTTGGACAGGATGAGCGATGTTGAAATCAGTTTTGTGACTATGTAAATACAAAAACATTGATATGCAACAGTAAGAAATTATGTTGGGAATGCCTTAAACAGACATGCTCAACTTTGCATAAGTTTTAAGAATTGTTTTTATATTATATGCTAGAAAAGTTTCCTAATCCGATTAGGGGTGGGTGCTGTGAAGCCTGTCTTGAGATGCATTCCAGGCAGTTACTTTCAGATGCAATACCCCCCACCCTGAACTCAAATACAAAATTTCTATAAGCTGTGTCCTTATAATATCTGCTAAGCTGAGAAAAGTTTTTAAAGGGAATATTTTGTTGAGTACTCAGTTCATTTAATTTATTACCATGTTTTATATATATTTTTATTCTAAAACAATATGTGCATGTCTTGTAGTTCCTAAAAATATACGGTGCTAATCAAGTGTTGATTGGATGTTTTGAATCGTGTTATTTACAATTATGATGATTTAATGAGACTGTGATCAATTCTTTAATTAGATTGATGAAGTTCATGTTGAGCTTTGAATGAAAGAACTTAACTAACATTAAATAAATGATGGGCCAGATTTAATAACACCTACACTAAATGTACTCAAAGTGCAGACAATCTGTTTTCAAAAACATCCCTACATTTTCAATTCAAAAACTCTCCCCACATTTCAAATACAACCTATCCCAATACATTTCATCTGTAAACTCATCCACAAACTAAAACCTTGCACCCCATCAACTGACCAGCTACCTGCAGAAAGCAGCTAGAACTGTTGCCTATCCAATAGCCATCCTCATAAACAGGACCATAAATGAGGGAACAATTCCATCAATCTGGAAAATCTCTCACATTATCCCCATACACAAAGGAGGAAACTCTAATGAACATTCTAACTATCGTCCTATAGCTCTATTATCCCCCTTGGCAAAAATAATGGAAAAAAATGCATTCAGAAACAACTACTCAACCATCTAATTCAAAATAACTTACTTGCTGATTGCCAACATGGCTTTAGGCCATTCCATAGTACCACAACTGCCCTCCTGTCCTTCTCTAACTCCATGAACAAAAACAGAAATAATAATATTTTTATATCTGCTCTCTTTATTGACCTGTCAAAAGCTTTTGACATGGTTAACCACTCACTGCTAATAAATATTCTCAAATCTCTTTCTCTTGATTCTCAGGCCATAAAATGGTTCAATTTCTACCTCAGCAATAGGCAGCAAGCAGTTTTCTGGGAGAATCACCTATTCTTCCACCTGCCTGTTACTCTAGGTGTCCCTCAGGGCTCCATTCTAGGCCCTTTCCTTTTCTCACTCTTCATCAATGATCTATACCTAGCTATTCCACATGCCACTTGTATACAACATGCAGACAACTCAACGATAATTTGCTCAGCCAGTTCCTCATCTCAACTGCAATCAAAAACTCAATCAGTATTTAGTATAGTTGAAACATGGTTTCTTCAACATTGCCTCCTATTGAATCCTAAAAAAAAAGCTCTTACTATTTACTTCTAATCGTAAATCCACCCAAATTAATTTCTCAATTACATCTAGAAATGGAACACTTATAGCTCCTGATATAACAACCAAACTCCTAGGAGTAACTATTGACAACCACCTCTCCTTTGATACTCATATAAACAATACAGTAAAAACTGTCAACAAAAAAATGGGCTCCCTCTACAGGATTAAACCATTCCTTACTCCACTAGCCAGATCTACTATCGCCCACTCCCACCTAATCTCTACACTTCTTTATGCCTCTCCTATCTATACTAACCTGTCTAAACATAATCTCCTGAAACTATCTAAATCCTACAATAACATTGCCAGATTTGCCACTGGACAACCCATCAGAACCCATCACTGTCAGAATCTATCACAGCTAGGTTGGCTGGACCTTCAGAATCAGCTAATTTTTAACCAACTTACAATTGCCCATAAGACCCTTTACCAGCCTCATAAGACTCCAATACTATCTTCCCTGATCTGTCCCTACAAAAATCTGAACACCTTACGCTCTTCTAATAAACTACTAGTTTGTACAATCAAATCTAACAACATGGCAGGGGACTCTCTCTTCTCAAATACAGTTGGGAAAAACTGGAATCTACTTCCTAGTGATCTTACATCACTTTCCTCCCTATCAATTTTCAGACAGAAACTTAAAATATACCTCAGAAAACACTGGCTATGTCCTAGTTGTAAACCCAACTAACCATTACTTGTTTGTTACACTTTTTCATTCTTTCTACTTTCTCTTCTTAGACCAAGTTATTTACTTCTGCTAAAATGATAAATGCAAGCTAAGTAATCAGCTATAAATTACTTTGGAAGAGTGTTAACCAGATGATATTTCCTACTCTAGAATAGGAAATTAACTCTTTTGTCATATGTTTTTAATTTGTACTTTGTCATATTGAAAAGAACTGTATCAATGTGCTAAAAGTTATCCTTTGTAACTGTCAAATCAATTTTTTTTAATAATTTATTTTTATTTTGGAGCTTATTTCCCTGGGCCTCTACTGAAAATGGACATATATCCAGTTGGACTAGCCCAGTCAACAAATGTAAAATAAAAATAAATAAATAAATACATTTTTTGCATTTTCTAGTCACTGAATAAGATTACACTAAATGTGCAAGTAGGCTGCACTTTTTGGTAACCTTTATGATTCCTCCCTCAGTATTTAAAGCTACATGAAAATCAGTATGAAAACTAAAATTAGGAGGCAGAAGGTGTGAGTTATGTTTGTTTGCTCACTCAGAATGGTGTGCAATTATTGTACACTTAGTGTAGACATTAATGAATCCCACTGCCTGTGTTTGTGTGTCTTCTGGTGTTTTTTTGCTTTCCAGAAATAGTAAGGCCTTATTAGGTTTAATGCTACTGGCTGCCAAAAAACAATCATTAGAAAATGGAAATCAAAATCTAAACCAACTGTAAATGAAGTACTGAATATTGTAACAGAGATACAAGAATTGGAGGTGTGGTCTTTAGAAAAAAGAAGGAATAAATTACGTAGAAATAAATGGAATTTGTGGGAACAATACATGCAGAATAATATTTAGGAGGAGGAGTATTGTTTAAGGGAAGGCAGGAACTGGCAATATTTTATAATGTTGGAGTGAATGATTGTTAAAAGAAAACATATATACTGCATGAAAATAACAATGGAAACATTTTACTACAGTTTGTTTTCTTTTCTATTAATATGTGTGTACCTATGTCATTGCTTAAAATGGGATTTAATAAAGATTTTTACAAAAAAAGAAAAAAGTAAAGGGGTTTAAAAAAGTGATGTTAAGTTTAATGTCGAGGTCACTGAGATGTATGATTGGGAGATAGGGTAGTGGGATGCATGTAGAAAGTGAAGCTACTAGCACTGTGTAAGGGATAGGGCAACGTGATGGGTATGGGGTACTGGTTAGTAGAAGAAATGCATAGCTCTCGACATGTTAACATTTGCAGTCATAACACTGGCCTAACATTATGGGGGGGGGGGGGTAAAAAGATAAGCTCCTTTTTTTTAGAACTGAACAGCTCCATATGATACCATATAGTCTGTGACAAAGATTTGATGTTAAACAGGTCAGCTTCATGAAGAAAATCAATAAAACTAAGATTCATTAGTGTATAAGAATAAAGCCCTGATCATGACACAAGTGACACATGTTAAATTAGAAGTTTGAATGCCTGTTGAGCTGATGCAGAGGAAAAAGAGGAATAATAAGATTTAAGCCTGCTCACCTGTCTTCAGGGGCAGATGATGGGCACATGCTCATGAACACATTCTCTGTGGTAGAGTCCATGATGAAGACTGAGGATCATGTGGAGGTGCTTGCCTACAAACATGGATGGGGGGCGGTCAGTTGTGACATGTTTCACAAAGGCCCATTACATGTTAATGATCATGAGTGAGAAGTCAGGGCTTAAGAGAAAACCCTGATCCTCCTCGGAATGACAGCATTGGTCCTGGTACACTCACCTCTCACCCTTAAGTAATGCTGTAGGGATCTCACCCAGGGTGAACAAACAGGCCAGTAGAGTGTCTGTAGGGGTGAGGGAGGTAGTAAGCTTGATGGCTAGAGGAGGACTGCATAAAAAAAATGCTAAAACTAGTCAGATCAAGAGCAAGGCTAAATTGGAGGGCAAAATACAGCTAAAATCATAATAATTGAGAAATATGGATAAGTGTAAATAAGAGACAATGAGGTAGGTATAAGAAATGAAAAGTATGGCAAGTATAGAAAATAAGGTTAGGGGGATAATTTAGAGGAGAAAAACTGTAGGACAGGTACAGATAAGTTAATGATGGAAGCACTGTGATAAATGTTGAGGGAATCTGTTATAAGTGTATGGAACAGAGCCACCATCACTGCCATCAGTAAAAGGATGGTGACAGTCAGATAAACATAATGGATCTGTTGCCAAACATTTCACTACTACTAAAGCACTGTGACACCATTCAGAGCTGAGCAAGAGTACTGAAACACCTGTACTGCAGTGCACATGATATGATGAATAAGGGCCACATAAGATTACTCCAAGCTTGATGCACTGGGCATGACTGAATTGCATTAAAATATATATATGAGATATACAAAATCTGAATTAGAAGGTTATTGACTCTACAGCAAATGGAATGCACAAAAGCAAAGGAAGAATAACAGCCTTCATGGCTGAAACCATCTTCACAAGACTTTTCACAACACATCCCCAAATTATGTGTGGGAGGTGTACTCTTAGTGATTGCAATAGCAGGCAGAAATAAAAATATGCTCAATATTGTATGTGCCCACCTGGTAACAAATGCTGCCAAGCAGGACTGCCCAAGACTCTGCTCTAGTGTAAAGCCCCTGTAACAAAGAAACTTGGTTGATCTGGGACCGCTCCAACAATAATCATGTAATGCTCAATATACTAGACTATCCCTATCAAATTATTATTAAATCTCATAAGAACACATAACAAGGAAATACAACTCATTTAGGCAGGTTGCTAACTAAAATAGCTTACATATAATTTATTTTATTTATTTATTTTACATTTGTTTACCGGGAAAGTCCGACTTGGAACAAAGCCAATTTTCAGCAGAGGCATGGGGAGAAAATTTTACAGGGACTATGGCCTATACCTTTGGTGATCATATTTCTTGTTTTTTTTTTTTTTTTATTCATTTGGGCATATGGCACTAAATGTACCTCCCTGAAGCCTTCTGCCTACCTGAGTGCATTCTCTATTGTCTGAGACTACTGTCTATAGTATCCTAGTTTTCCATAATCATCCTCCTGAATGTTACTGAAGCCCTGTATTATTTAAATGTCAGCCTTTTAGTAAAGACTAATTATTCACTGATACATTTAAAGGCATTTTGAACTAAAAAAAATCCTTAGAAAGCTTGTGCTTATGGGCCCCATCACCGTTAATTTAAGTGAAAATGTAGAAGCTGGGAAACTTTCAAAATCTAGAGCATTTACTCTGAATACATCAGCATACAGAAAGTTGTAAAGCCTAAGCAAATCAAAAACCCTCGAGCCCAAAACAAAATATTTCAAAACCTAACAAAGATTCACAGCAAATAAAATTAAAACCTTTTGGAAAGGAATCAGTAAATATTTAGTGTCATAACTAGTTATTAGATATAACACTTCAGTAGTGGTCAAATTTAAAATATACTGTGCATCACATTGCTGAACAGCTGACCAGTCCACTCTTACCAAACAAAATGCCTGGAAGAAACACAATTGTTAACTAACTTCCTTACATTCAATTATTTTAGTTTAGCTGAGATGAAGAAGCTATTAAAGAAAATAAAAACTAACAGCTCCTGCTCTGGACAAGCTACCACTAGAATACCAATATTTAAGTGTAAAGGCCATTGCTAAACCAGTAGTAATGCTCACCAATAGATCACTCAGTGAGAGTAAAGGGTCCAGGGTCCAGAACTCTGGATCAAATGCAACCATTGACCATTAACCCGTATAACTTGTAAATCACCAAAACGAAAAAAAAGACTGTTGAAAAAATGAAAAACGCCACAGGAGCAACGGCAGCGTAAATCAAACAGTGGTTAATGAATGTTCAACTAGCACAATGTTGCAGCGGATTGCTGCTATCCACAATGAAAAATAAAATAAAAGCAAATGAAACCAACTGGTGCAGTATGAAGCGCTTTATAGGCATGCTTATGGACATCTGATGGAGGCCTCTGTAAGGGAGGAACATCCTGCACCTGCGATGATAATTTGACTACTTCAAAGCCCTGTCAACATGCTATTGGCTTTGTACCCCTTACATTTCTCACTAAAACAGGCAATGATCACACCCCCTACAAGTGTTCTCCTATCTCACCCCTGAAGGGATAGATAGGCTTAGGTTTGTCACTTTAATATCCCCTACATAGGCTTCTTCAGCACCCCAGCTATTAGTCAAATGTGGGTAGTCTGGTTTATAGGCAGGGCTTCAAATCTCTTTGACATGAACCCACAATTTGCTGCTGAGCAGAATGTGAGAAACTGAACTATAAGACTAATTTTAGACATGAATAAATTTCTACTTAAGAGGCAAAATACATAAAGTAAAATCTGAGGCTGCCCATTCCAGCTGACTGCATGTCACAAATGGCCTACCCTACGATATATTGTTGAACACTTATTGTTTTGCATTATATATAACTACGATGGGGGACATATATGAACTCTACATATCAACAGAGAAAGAAGCTATATATTGTGGCATATTCAGGGACAGCTTTAACCAAAGAAAGCTACAGCAAACATTTTTCATAATTAAGAGCAATTTAACACATTGCTGCTTAGTCCAAAATATGAACAGTAAACACACTTTTAGGAGGAGGAGGAGCAACAACAGTACCTCTGTGTTAGAAATCATTATCTGATGCAGCAGGATGAAAAGCTGTGCAGACCAATATACAAAGTAGCAACAATAGCTATGTATCCAAAATGTGAAATCATCACACAGGTGGTTTTTACAAAGTAGCTGCAATAGCTATGTATCCAATATGTTAAACCACCAAATGCTTTACTTGTATGCATTTGCAATGTGCAGAGTGCATAGATATTTGAGTGAATGAGGGCAGGCAGTCAGGCATAAACAGTATGCGGACATAGGATCATAGGATCATAGGAGGTTACTAGGCTATTGGCCCTGGACCAGGCAGTCAAGAGGAGAAGGGAATTACTTGCATCACACCACCAGTCTCACATAGACCTATGAAACCAGCACCGGCAAAAAACACACATAAATACACGAAAACATACTCAGAGGCTCTAAATAAAAATCTGCAAAAGCAAGAGAGACCTCCAAAGCAGACATCCAAGCAACCTCCACCCCCAACACAAACCATGAAACACATACTTCACAAAACCAGTGTGCCACACAATCACAGCCCTTAAGGCAAAATAACATACCCAACACACTAGTAATAGGTGACTCTATAGTCAGGCACACTGACGTCCCACTCACTAGGCTGAACAAGGAGAAGGTTACTGTTAGCTGCCTGTTGGGTGCCAGGATCTGCCACATAACACAAGTACTCAGGTCACTCCAGAACAAGTACAAATATGACTCTGTCATTGTCCATGTTGGTGTGAATGACCTGAGCCGTACCTCCCTGGACTACATGAAAAGAGACATGGAGGAGCTCTCTGATCACGTAGCCCAGGCCGGTATGATCCTGACCCTGAGTAGCATCATGCCCTCACCAAGAATGATACCACGGTATAGAGAAAAAATGATCAATTTCAACAATTGGCTAAGCTTCTGGTGTCATTCAAAGGGGATCCAGTGTCTGTCAGCCTGGGATGACATGCTCGACAAGCCACGTTGCTTCACTAGAGACGGTTTGCAGCTGTCACCCTTAGACTTTTGAATACTGGCCAAGGCTCTTGCCACCCCCATAGTGCCTTTTTCAGGCAAGGCTCAAAGGACAAACCCACTGCCGTAAATAGCACAAGTAACAAAAAACTGAGGGTAATGCTACTCAATGCCAGAAGTCTAAACCTCAAAATGCATGCACTCGAGGCACTCCTCAGTATGGAGAAAATCGATATATGTGCAGTAACAGAAACCTGATTTAAGGCTCCAGAGAACACCCCAGCACTACCAGGCTACAATTCATACCATACATTTTGGCCACAAAACCCAGACCGAAATACAAAAGGCGGGGGAGTATCCATATTTGTCAAGGATACCCACACCTCCAGGTTAGTGGCACAGCACGATGCTTCAGAGATCATCCATGTGCAACTAACAATGGGCAAAACTGCTATTCGAATTATAGTTTGCTACAGATCACCCACCATGTCCCAGGACCCCCACTCTGCATTCCTGGAAACACTGGGAAACATAAAGATCCTAACAAACACCCTGATATTGGGTGATTTCAATTACCCAAACATTAACTGGGAGAACTACTCAAGTACAAACTCCCTTGCCCAACATTTCCTAGAATTTATAAACTCAAATGCCCTGGATCAACTGGTCAACACCCCCACCAGAGGTGACAACATATTGGACCTGGTCATCACCAACATGGGCGACTGGTGTTCCACACCGGAGGTCTGACCATAAACTAATCACTCTGGTTATCCACATTCCGCCACCACCCCCGGTCAAAGAAACCACCGTGAAAAACTTTTCAAAAGTAAACTTCATGTTACTTAAGACCGAGGTGGGAAGTTTCAAAGCCCCCATGCTAAAGGATAACACTGTCCAAGCTGCAAAATCCTTTACTAATGCACTCTACGGGCACCTACAAGAATGCATGGATCATGCTATCCCAAACAAAACCAAGATTCACTCCTCCAAGAAAAGGAAACCAGTGTGGTGGACCCCTGACATAAACAAGCTATACAATAGTAGCAGGAAACTAGTACAGTAAAGAGTAAAATCCCAAGAAGGGAAGACATCCCTGATCAGTATCAGCAAGAAACTACATTCCCTCATAAAATCATCCAAGGCTAGCTTCGAAAGGAAAATTGCCATGGACTCCAAAGATAACCACAAGGCATTCTTTAGCTATGTCAAGAATCTAAGTGGTAATTCTCAGATCTGCTCGGAGTTAGTGCAGAATGGCACAAAATACATTGAACCGACTGATATAGCCAACATCCTGGAAGACAGGTTCAGTGCAAACTTCACTCCCCTCTCACCCCCAAAATGGCCCATAACTATACCAGAAGAATGTAGTGCCCCTAAAATCACAGACACTCAGGTTAAAACAGCCCTCTCCAAAGCCAAAAACACAGCATCAATGGGACCAGACAGTGTCCCAGGTTGCGTCCTACATGAGCTCAAAGATGAACTAACCCCTCATCTAAACACACTGTTTAAACTCAGCCTTTACACAAGCTACGTGCCCACAGAGTGGCGCACAGCAATGGTTATTCTGCTCCACAAAGGTGGAGCCACAATGGACCCCAGGAACTATCGCCCTATAAGCCTGACTAGTTTGGTCTGCAAAGCTATGGAGCGCATCATCATGGATCTCATTAAAAGAGACATTGGGAACCTCCAAACATTGGGCCCTACCCAGTTCGGCTTTGTTAAGGGCAGATCATGCCTCCTAAACCTGGTGGACTTTTTTGAGACAGTTACCAAGGCTATAGATGAGGGATAGGTGGTCCACACAGCCTACCTAGACCTCGTAAAGGCCTTCGACACCATTCCCCACTCAGGTATTATAGACAAGCTCACCAGCCTGAACATAAACCCCTATGTCACAAGATGAGTTGCCAACTGGCTCATGGACAGAACCCACATGGTAAGAGTTGCGGGAGCTAAGTCTGACTCTAAACTGGTTACAAGTGGCATTCCCCAGGGCTCAGTCCTACGGCCCCTCCTGTTCAGCGTATACTTCTCAGAGGTACAGGCAAGCACAGGAGGACTATGGCTGACCAAGTTCACAGACGACTGCAAACTAGGGGCTATAATTGACTCTCTGGCTGACACAGACATCCTCCAAAAGGGTCTCACTGAGACAGATACCTGGTGTCAAAACCATGGCCTCAAGCTAAATGCCAAAAAGTGCATAGTCATCCCCTTTGGAAAAAGCAAAGTACCCATAAACTACCACATAGGTGGTAGCCCCCTAAATACTGAAGATGTAATAAGGGATCTGGGGATCCAAGTAGATAGTAACCTCTCCTTTGATAATCACATTGCCAAAGCTGTTAGAAAATCCTTCTATGTGGCCCACCTAATCACAAAAGGGTTTGCATCTAGATCGAAAGAGATCATTGGGCCCCTCTATGTATCACTCATCAGACCCATCATAGAGTACAATGCCCCATTTGGGATGTACCTTACAAGACACCTGCAACAACTGGAAAGACCACAGAAGTACCTCACCAAGATGATCACTGGCCTCAAGCAGATGGCCTATGCAGCTCGACTGAAGAAACTCCAGCTGTACTCAGTTGCATACCGCCTACTCAGAGGTGATCTCTGCCTGACATACAAGGCCATGTCCGACCAAGAATTGATGGACATGCTCCACCTAAAGAAAACCATATCCCCTCGAGCCACATGCTCCAGGGATCTAAACATCACCACAACGATAAATAGGACGTGCTGGAGGGATAGATTTTTCTCCCAGAGACTTCCCATGCTCTGGAACAAGATTCCAATCTATATTAGGCAGAGCTCCTCACTAACTCTCTTCAAGAGAAACCTTGATGAGTGGAAGGGAAACAGAAAGTTTACCCCAGGGATCACTTCAATGGCTCTGCTGGACAGAGGAACAGGGAACTAATCTAAGGGGATGGCGAAAGCCAACACATTCCAACTAGGCTTATAAATGCCTTCGGGCAGATAGCCTAGTACCTACCTATGAACCTATAAGGTTAGCCAAGAGTTTAGCCCATGTTTAGACATGTCAGTACCCACAGCCCCTGTCCAGCAGAGACATGTGGAATCCCAGAAGTGTATTTTCTTTTTCCCATTCAGTTATCCAGGTTGCACTTAAAAAGGGATAATGAGGTACTCTGCTTGATGTGGAAAGGGAGTCTATTCCACAGATGGGGGAGTCTCTAGGACACAAATCTGTCCCACCAACAAGTCCTATTGATATCACAGACCAGGTTGAGTTTGCTTGTGCAGGTTACTTGAATGAAGTTTGACTTGCAGATATGCAGCAGTCCCATCAAGGCGGGGTCTGAGATTGCTTTGTATACCAGACCGAGGTCACCTCTGAGGAGTCTGTATGAAACTGAGTAGAGGGACAGGGCTTTTAGCCTATCTGTGTAGGGTAGATGTTTGAGGCCCTGGATTCTCCTGATGAGGAACCTCTGTGGTCTTTCCAGCTGCTGCATGTGCTTTGTGAGGTACATGCTGAAGGGGGCACTGTACTTAATAATTCGCCTTATAAGGGAAGAATACAGGGATCTTATGACCTCTTTGTCCCTGTATGAGATACCCTTACTTATAAGATGGACCATATAGAAAGCTTTCTGTACAACAGAAGCAACATGGTGATCAAAAGTCAGGTTGCTATCAACCTTGGTGCCCAAATCCCTCACTACTGTTTGTGTACTTAGAACTTTGTTATTAGTGTGATAATATGTGGGGATGTCACGATCACCAAAGGGGATGATGATGCATTTTTTGGCATTCAGTTTGAGGCCATGTTTCTGGCACCAGTCATTTGTTAGGGTGAGACCCTCTTGAAGGATGTCCACATCACTTGGGGAATTGATGACTGTGCCCCGCTTGCAGTCATCTGCAAACTTGGTCAGCCATAGCCATAGGTTTTGGCCTGCACCTCAGAGAAGTATATCCCGAATAACAGAGGTCCCAAAACCGATCCCTGGGGTACGCAACTTGTTACGGGTCTACTGCTTGAGGTGGCTTCCCCTACTTTGATTAGGTGGGTTCTATCAGTGAGCCAGTTTGCTACCCATCTGGTAACATATGTATTGCTGCCTAGTTGAGAGAGTTTATCTACTATGCCAGAGTGGGGAATAGTGTCGAAGGCTTTTGCCAGGTCAAGGTAGGTGGTTTGCACTGTCTTTCCCTCATCCATGGCTTTGGTGACTGTCTCAAAGAAGTCGACCAGATTTAACAGACACAACCTCCCCTTGACAAAGCCAAACTGTGTGGGGTCGAGTGTTTGGAGGTTGCCGATGTCCCTGTTGATGAGGTCTATGATAATCCATTCCATGGCCTTGCAGATCAGGCTAGTTAGGCTGATGGATGTATAATTTCCTGGATCAATAGATGCTCCTCCTTTGTGTAAAGGGATGACAGTGGCTGTCCTTCCCTCAGCTAGGACAAAGCCGGTACTCAGGCTTTGGTTGAATAGGGTGCCTAATAGTGCTACAAGTTCATGCCTGAGGTCATGTAGGATGTAGCCTGGAATGTTATTGGGTCCCATGGAGGCTGTATTTTTTGCTTTTGAGAGGGTGGCAATTACCTGTTTATTAGAGATAAGAGGTGGGGGGACAGGTACTGGGGATGTCCTGATTTACTGATGGGAGAAGTTTTCACTGAATCTGTCAGCCAGTAGATTGGCTATATCTACAGCATTTGTGTATGTGGTGTCCTTGACCACCAGTTCTGAACAGATCTGGGTGCTTCCTTTGAGGTTGCGGACATACATGAAGCAGGCCTTATGATTGTCTCTAGTAGATGTGGCCAATTTGGACTCAAGGTTGGCTTTAGAGGATTTCACTATTGCTCTTATTTGCTTGTTCATGCTAAGGAGAGATTGCTTCCAATTGGACACATGCTCCTTCTTGGTCCTGGACAGCAATGGCACATGGATCAGATTTTATGATATTTCACAATTAATTGTTCCAGCCTAATGCACACTTCATATAGAGCATCATCTCAGAAAAGAAAATGTAAAAATTAATCAAAAAATATAAATGTTATCAAAAAGGCACTATCCTAAACATAACACCTTAGCCAGTCACTTAGTTATCCTAAAGACTAACCCTGAAAGCAGGAAAAATCAGGAGGATAGAGGGAGGGAACGTCTACTGCAGCAGTGATCATTTATACATCTACTGTTATGGTAAATTCAACTTATACAGCAGTACTATGTTCTTCATATCAATCTCTGATCCAGTAGCCTTAGCTATATGGGTAGATTACCGTAGCTAATTATATTTGGGAGGAGAAAGGAGAAAAGTCAAGAAGACCCAGGAGAATGCTGTTAGCAAAACTTGATCTAATACAAAGTAGCAGCTTCTTGAATCCTTCTAGAATATAACCCTATTTGAAAAGATATAGATGAAGCCAAGGCCCTGGCAGAGTGGGCCTTGATCCTGCCTGGAACAGATTTGTCATGGTGCATTTAACAAAAGGTAATTGCCTTAGACACCTAGTTGGAAATAGTCTGTTTTGACACCAGTTGTCCCTTCTTCTTCTTACCTTCACAGGAAATTAACATTTGATCTGAAGATCTGCAAGATTTAGTTCTGTCAGGATAGTACCTGAGTTGCCTGTGGATATCCAAGGTATGGTGTAGCCTTTCTTCCACAATCTTAGGTTCAGGAAAGAAAATGAGGGGATGGATAGTTTAACTTAAAGTAAACTTGGATACCATATTGGGCATAAAAGAAAGATTAGTTCTCAAAGAAATCCTGTCCCTATGGAAAATGAGGAAGGGCTGACTCAACATAAGAGCTTGCAACTCAGATGCCCTTCTTGCAGAGATCAGAGCAATCAGTAAAACTATTTTCCATGTTAAGAACCTGGAGTCAGCCAGATTAGCTGGTTTAAATGGAGCAAGTGTTAGATTCTCTAGCACAAAATTAAGATCCCAAGGAGAGGTCACCAGTTCATTTGGAGGCCTCTTGAAATATGGTCACTTTATCTTCCATACTGGTGTAAAATGCTCTCTCTCTAATGTCAAGCAAGTGCAGAAACACATGCAAACACCACAATTGACTGCAGTGAGATTAGAACCCCTACCTAAGTACACTGACTAGAGAATTCTATACTTAAGGCAAACACCACAGCTCAAGTCTGACTTTTGTAAGGCTACAGGACAACTTATATTGGATGACAACAGCACTGGATATTGGAGAGAAGATAGTGGGAGGCCTGCATGAAATGGATGTGTAGGCAACTGCAAGTGTCAAAATGTTGGTAATCCATGGGATTGGAGTGGAAACTGTAGGATACACACTTATGCTCCTCTAACTAGATAGACATACACATGCGCGCACACACACACACACACACACACACACACACACACACACACACACACACACACACACACACACACACACACTTCCCAGTTGACTGCAGTGAGAACAGAACCCCATACCTATCAAAGTACATAAACTACAGAACTCAGTGCTTTCCACATGCACCATGGCACAAGTCTGACATATACAAGGCTGCAGGACAACTTATAGTGGATGGCATCAGCACTGGACAGCTTTACGAACTATATGCAAACAGGTGTCCACATTACTACGAGTATTGGAAAATTTGAAAGTGTATTGTCATTCTAAAGATGTGCACAGTATATAAGACAACATTTGTATTAATTTATGTAGTGTAGCTGATATATTTGTGAAGAAGTACTGACAGACCAAGGCTGCAGTGCATGGAGGGAGGGAACAGATGGTTGCATTCTAAATATGTGTCTTTTTCTTAGTGTCTTTATTTTGTCTGTGTTTCCACATGTAGTTTCATGGCATGAACACTAAATGGACAGTAAACAGAAGTAATACATGTGGGTCTATATTATCTTATTGGAAGACGTGTTCAGCAAACATGTCTTCAATGACAAGTAAACAGCAAACTCTGTAATTGCTGAACGACCAAATCAGAGACTTTTTTTCCCAGGGGAAAAAAGCGCTTGGCTGTCATTGGGGATTTGCCCTTTTCCCCAATGTAGTGCGATCTTAGAGTTGGTATATTTAGTTGGGGGGGTGTGGGGGCACAGCCCTCCACTATGTAGGGTTTGAACTTTTTTTTTTTATTAGGCCAAGTGCTGTTTACTTGTCGATGAAGACGTGTTCACTGAACATGTCTTTTGACAAGATAATATAGACCCATATATGCAATTGTCCACTTTGCATAGTGTACCACCAAGCAACAGGTTTGCACGATGATTGGCAAAGTGTTTATGTATGTGAGATACACATTTCTACCACTTTCCCTGTTTGCGCATAGTTAAGTAGTGTGCAAATGTGAGCCTTGTTGCTAAGATTCTGAGCGTTCTCACTATTGAGGATATGAAACACACCTGCTGCTTAGCTGACTCTGTGGCAGCAGATGTGAATGCAGAGACACATTTCTTTCTGAGGCCTGATGATATAGGGCTCGTATCCAGGTATATGTAATAAATAATGATAATACAATGAAATTATACTTACAGCGCACTCACTGTATGTTACTGTGTGTTGATGTAGCTTAGCATGTTTAAGCGGCATTGACAGAGATAACCGGGTTCCTATCAGCATCTCGAATGTCGACAATATAGAATACGATATTGTCGATGTGAGAATGCAGAACGTGCAGAACATCGAACGGGTAAACGGAAATCTGCGTAAGGGGAGAGTTTCATTTACTACAATGTAGTGGAGTCTCAGAGTTGGTGTATTTAAGTAGTGGGGGGTGTGGGTGTGCAGGGGGGCTTGCCCTCCTGCCTACACCCTTTAGGTTTTTTTTTTGTTTGTTTTTTTATATCGGCTTTCGAAAATTTAATAGTTCAATATTTAGTGATATGAACTATTAAATTTTTGAAATGCTGATATAGACCCGAGATAACCGCACCACAGGAGAGCAATTCACTGTTGCTTGGCATTGGTGCGAGATGTCAAAATCTGCACAAACGTAGAGGCCAAAAAGTGAAGGGCTCCATTGTTTTTTTTTTTTGCTACTTATGTGTGTTGTGTGTAATTCTATTTTTTGACCAGGCTATAGGTGTTAAAATGGGGTAGATAGGAAAGCGGTGAAATGGGGGGCAAGCAGGGGAAGGAACAAAGAGAAAGCAATATAGGAATGTGCCAGACGGAAGTAAGAAAGAGCCATAGATATCCATTTTTTCAACAGTGTAAAATGAAAATATGTACAGAATATTAGCTGAATTTGGACTGTTACCCCCATAAAAAGGGGTGACAACAACACAATCATGTTGTATAGAAAATTGAACCAAATCAAGCCTGCCAAGGAGACACATATGTGAACTGGAGAGTTATGTATGGGACAATATTTTTTTTTTTTTTGTGGTACAAGTGCCCATTTTTTTTAACTTCAGTAAGAGAGGAATGCTGGGTAAGGGATGTTGGTATTTCTGGCTCAGGTAAGTTGGATAGGTGAGGAAGCAAATGCAAACAAACAGGATGGACAAGACAAGACACAGGGATGGTGAGGGGCACAAAAGGTTGGGGGACACCATGATTAGGGTGAGGGAGGGGATAATCCAAGCCCATGCCCATCAAACATGGGGGAAGTGAGAATCTAGTCCTCACCCACAGGGTTAGCATCACTATCCCCTTACTCAACTGGCTGATGGAGTGCTTGACTTCTTCTCCTCCTACGGACCATGAGGGAGAGCAGCCTCTTTGTCTAACATAGGCATACACCAATGGTGCTGTGTATGACCCTTTGCACCAACCCTGGCATCTCCTGGTGGGTGATGAAATCCCCACCTCCACCAATACACCCAGAAGGTACCACAGCACTAGCTGCTGGGGTAGTGTTGCCTAAGGGTGCAGGTAGTGCAGGGGCAGCAGAGATAGTACTGCCAGGTTGGGTCCAGATGTGCTGGGGTCAGTTCTGGAGCCAGTGGAGTGGGGGTAGGCTCAGCCACTGGGGTTGGCGTATCTCACTGTGCTGTGAAGCATTTAATGATTTGTTACAGCTGGATGACATGGAGATATTTTGACAACACATAATAGAAAATAAAAAAACAGATACAATGCATTATCATAATAATACAACTATTTTATCTGAAGTTTTACATTTAAGTATACTTCCTAACAACAATAAACTATAATTATAGATGGCTCAAAGTAATCCTTGCAAATTGCAAATATTACACATATGCTCGGTCCAATTATACAGATTGCAGTTAACAGCAGGGCATTTATACCACTTGTGTATAATTTAATTTATGTAATATTACTAAATTGTAGTATTCTGTAGTTGTTACTCATGGTATTTAAACACACAACTTCTGACTACAGTCTTACCCTTGACTCCTGAAGTTGGTTTGTGCTACAGACTTATGCATGTATGCTTGCTTTTACAGTTAGGATATGCAAGCATACTTTGCTACTACTGTATAGAAAAGAAAAAAATGTTCTTTAACTTTTAAAGCTACAATAATACTTTTCTTGTGCTGCATACATACCACTTGCTTCCTTCGGGGCTTGCCTATTTGCAACTCTTTCAGAATTAGCTGTGAAAAGAAAAGAAAAGAACAGAAAAGGATTATGCATGGCAGTCTTGCCTACATTGAGCTTTCTATGTATTATAAATTATTTTTTATCAGCATACTTACACAACCATGGGATATCGCTGGTTTGAAGCTTATCCAACCACTGGGTGAGTGTATCCCTCTTCTGCATTTTTAGGTCATTGAAGTGGTGTTTACACAGTTCTCAGTGTGCAGGATGCCTGTCACACTGGATCCAGCCTTGGCAAGACTATTCCAAGCCCCAGACTTGTACTGGGAGCCAGAATAGTCCACCTGCAAAAGCCTTTCACTGTGGTGCTTTACCAGGAATTCAGTAAATATTCTGGACTCCTGAACACCCCATCTCTGCACCATAAATTGGGCACCTTCCCCTCTAACATCAGACATGTTGAATCCCAAATCAGTGCAATAGCAAATAATGATTTCCCGCCAATTCCTGTTATCGCATTTGCTGGTAGTGCACAAACCAGAGCAATGAAGCCAACCACGTTTGCATAATGTTAAGTGGAGATCTACAGTGCCAAACACAGAGGAAAGCAATTTTTTGAAAATGGAAGGTTAATCTGACACTTGACATTAAGTTGAGGAGTGTCTGCTGCTGTAACTGTTAGGTGATTTAACTTTGCTGGCATGCACTGGGAGCATAAATTTCATGACCTGACACATGTTTGTTTTACTTTATACACTGCTTAAAGTTTAATTTTACATTGTGGGATTCAAACTTATGCATAAGGGACAAACATTTTCTTCCACAGTGGTGATTTTCCATCTTTGCCACAGAAGAAGTGCTTCTCAGACATAGTCATGAATTATTTCTAAATACGATGACAAATTAAGGTGTTAACCATGTATGTGTGTGACTTGACAAGGTCCTTGTATATACATTTATTTGTGCATGTGTCTTATTTAAGTGTGAAGGACATCCAAGTCCAGATAGCAGAATAATACTTACAGAAATATAGTAGACAGCATACCTTCATTTATACATCTGAACCTTCAAAACAGAGTAAGGGTGTCTTTATCCCTCATACATATAATTCATATTTGCTCCACTATTTATAATTATTTATAAAGTGTGATAATTGATATTTAATATAGTGTGAGATAGGACAACAGTAAAATGTCTTGAATTTCCTGTATTAGAACCCAGGACCATATGTATGGCAGCCCTACAATTATACCTGTTGCCACAGGAATATTGAAATAACACTTGGATATTTTCCTGTTCATTACTATAAACTGAACTATCACAGCAATAAAAATATATTGTACTTCCTGTATTAGAACCCAGGACAATCTGTATTACAGCCCTACACTTACACCTGCTTCCACAGGAATAGTTAAATGACAGTTGCATAATTCCCCTAGTCATTCTAAATTTCTGAGTGCTACGTGCTGCACAACACCACTTAGTGTGTTTGCATGGTGCCCCACAGGATTAATAGAATGTATCTATTTTGAAATTGTTGACTGTCTGCTTCTTGTCTGCAGGTGTTCGATGGCTGCAGGTGTGGAGAAGCTTGCTAATCACCACACAATGTTGTTTAGCAGTGTTGCGTGATTGAAAGCAAAAATTTAACAATGTATCCTTTTTGACATTTAGAATGTATATTCCCTGTCTGCAGGTGGTCTGTCTGCTTCCTGTGTGGCCCACTAGTCCAGGTTTGTGCACTGCTAAGTGTCACACAAATGAGATAAACGCAGCTAAACATGACATTCATTGTGTGTGTCTGTTTCCCCTGTTTGTGCTAAGGTGTGCACCGTGCAATCACTGGTATTAAAAAAATAGAATAAGGGAAAATTATGAGAAAGGAAGAAAAGAAATCTACAAAAATGATGTTGGCACACATGAAATGTTTGCTAAAGAAACAGATTTGCAGCAGAGAATGAAAATCATTGTGCATACAAGTAACTGCAACATCCTCCACAGTATTAACAAATCATATGACAGTTGTTACTCATGTATTAAGTTCAGATGTAGTGCACTGAGTGATCACACAACCATTTATGACTATTGCTTGCATACATGCAACTCTGTCTTATCTCTCCATGTTTGTTGCTCATTCTTGTCTTATCGGGCAAGTGATCTGAGGCAAGCAGTTTGTAAGGCATTTTGTATCATTGTCCTTAAAGTGTTTGAGGATAAGTGGCAATAATATACAGTTGTCAAGAAATGAAGGGGAGGTTGGATGTTTCTGAACAGAAACCATGACATGCATGTTATTACTTAAATTTAAAACCTTGACACAATCAGTTTTTGCACTTTGTAAGTCTAACCTGGCTGACACACCCACTGGATTGCAACAAACACCGAGGGAATGACTACATCATGTCTACATTTGATACGCAGAGCCAAGTATTTGGGATTCAACAATTATAATGAGATCACACCTCATTTGCATTTTCACCATGCTCACAGTCCTGAATCTACACTATAAAAAGGGAACCATGTAGCTAAGAAACCTGAAGGTGAGGACACTACTTTATGTGGCTAACACAGAAAAATATATTACTTTGGGATTTATTTGCACAGAAGACTTGATCTCGATAAGGCAGGCTTGCATTTTTTAGCTATATAGTGAATATGCTGAAATGTCACTAAGAAGAAAAAAAAAAAAAAAAAAAATATATATATATATATATATATATATATATATATACATACATACATACACACACACACACACACACACACACACACACACACACACACTAGCAAATTCTACTTTTATCTGTATACATTTCTTAGACGTGTACTGATGGCATAGGCATGTTTGTCAGGACATTTTACTTCCTCAGATGCACAGCCTTATTAACTGTCATCACAAGTGTTAATATTACAACTGTTTTTCTCTTTACACTCTTCTGCTGTTATTTCCATGAAATGTAAATATCCTATATTGCCAATGACACAGGGGTGTTAGCCTTCTAGGCTGGCCCAAAGGCACTCCTAGAGTAGTGCTAGCCACAGGTAGACGTGACTGGTAGTTGCATAAAATTTAATCTTCTGTGGTAAATCTGTACGTATATTTCTGGGACAGTTTATTTGATAGCACTTTTAGCAGTTCACCTACAGTTTATTAGCAAAATTTGTCATTTTCCTGTTGTTTTGGGAGTGGGGGAGCCAAGTTCCATGTTTGCGTTGGCACAAACAAAACTTGCTGTTGTTACTCTCCTTGTTTTGGATCCAACCTTTCTTTATGTGTGATCATAATATGTTACAACCGCATAATTCCTTTTTTATATTTGAATTTCCTGACTATTTTATATTTCTCCAGTGGGTAATAGTGAAATACTACACCTTTTATGTGTTATATCTAAGCAGGGCTTTTATGTTTATGATACCTATGTGTATTATCCTTTTTTTGCATTTTAGGTCACCTTGGACTATGGCACCCAGGCATCCTAATCCCTGCAAACACCCCTTTAGTGATCCTGAGAAGGAAGTCATTGTGGAAGCATTTAGGCAACATGGTGCCTTTCTGCTTGAGAGAGGATGTGGGGATATGTTTGGCAGAATGCAAATTTGGCAGCAGATAGTGGCTAATGTAAACGCAGAATGTGGCCAGAGCAGGACATATGATCAGGTGTGCCACAGGACCACTGACATGATTTCACTGCCCTGGAGGAGAGCAGCTACAATGGGCTGTGAATGGATGGCTACTGAGGGGGGGGGGGCTGCTACAGAGTCATGATTGACATGAAATGAAGAGTTCCTGTCCAGTGTATAATAGCATGTTATTGATGTTGATGTTGCTGTTTCAGGGAGGACAAGTATGTCCCCGGAGGATCTTCCAGGTAGGCTTGCTTATCTCAATTGTTAAATACTTCTTGTATAGTAAAATATTGACAGCAGTACTTACGTTTTGTTTAACATCATTTTTTTTGGGGGGAGGGATAGTTGTAGATTGATACAGTTAACACATTCTGTTTGATTACACATGGGCTTGGGATGGACGTGTCATCCAAGTTCTTGTTAAAACTGTCGTTAAGGGACATATAAAGGGAAAAGGTTTAACCTCCTGTGTTACTATTCCTTGTGATGATAGTACCCTTACCTTTTGCTTAACTTCTTCCAGGACCATCCTACATAGGGAGCTTACAATCATCAGCACATGGTAAGCTAAACATTTTTATGTCAGCACTGATGAGCAGTCCAAAAAAATATTTATTTTGTGATGTGGTTGTAAAGACTGTTGTGTGTTTTGCTGTACTGTCTGTAATAGTGGCACCATTGTTAGTTTGTTAGCATATACTGGAATATAGTAGTGTAGTTATTACTTTCTTTCCTTGTGTATTGCTTATTATCACAGGTAATCCTGACAGTGTAAGTGTAGGACACCTACCACCTGATGTCAGAGTATCTGCAGATTCTGATGGTGGTGGTGGCCAAACAGAGGCACAGTTGGGAGGGTGCTGAGGTTGAATCTAACATTGAGGTTGACATTCAGCCATCCCCTGTAATTACACTGGATGCAACCAGTTGGCCTACACCAACCCATTCCAGTGAGCTCTCAGATATTGGACAGGTGGAAGGTGAGACACTCAATTAGGGTAGTGTGGTTACTGCAGCTTCAGTGTCTGTTGACTGGTCATAGACAAAGGGTGGGTGAGGTGCCATGCAGGAGTGTTGTTAGGGGGTGCTTGGAGGAGGCCTACTGTCTATCCTCCACCTGATCCAGGTGTGTCTTCCCATGTTACTTGACATATGTTTTGGGCCATCATGGAGGTGCAGGCACATTCCAAGAGGTCCTCCACAAAAATGCTTAGGGTTGTAGATGTGGCACAGGCTGACATGCATGACTGGTTCCACCATGTTGCCAGTTCAATGGACTGGATGAAAGACATGTTAGAATGGGCAGTGTCTGTATTGGAACATCTATTGGGAGGAGGACGGCATCCATGTGGGCATAGGTCAGCAACATCATCTGATGTTAGCTGATGTGGCCATACCTGATCATGCTCCCATAATGGCACTTCTTCCACTGCTCTGTCAGTGGCTGAGTAGTCCACACCCAGACATGACAGCCTATGGGGTCGTGGTCCTGAGCATCCTTGTGAAGAGAGCTCATCCAGCAGACATCATCCACATTCAGGTTGAAGCAGTCCATCTGACTGTGGGTGTGGGCATGCCAGTGCAACCCTTGGTAGAGCCAATTCTCGTGGTTGGGTATGGCAATGATGACCTGCCACTTCTACCATGCATGGCTCACATCTGTCCGACATACTAAGATGTAAAGCTAACACAGAGCTTGGCTGTGTTCTTGCAGACACTCACACACCAATTTCACCTGGAGGGCTTATACAGACACACACACAACAGTTACATGGTTCAGCTGTGAGGCTTAAAGCGCATTCTGTCTCAATGGCCACTTGTTATTTTATCCAAATGTCTGCCTGTTTCTCTTTCTTACTCACATGCACTCACTTATCTTTTGTGTCAGCCTAGGCTTCCTGCCCCCCCCCCCCACAACACCCTGTGAAAGTGATGATAACTGTGCCATATCCTTGCTTTCTATCTTTTGGATTCAAGGATACATAAGCTTTATGTCTGATGCTCATGGTGCATAACTGCATAGTGCTTAGTATATCTGTGTTTGTGATGTTGTTTCACTAATTGTACTTTTGACATATTTTGGTCTTACAAAGCTAGACAGGTGATAGAATAAAAACAGTTTTTTGCATCAGTATTTTGTAGAATCTTCTGAGGGTTATGAAGTCTTAAACTGAAATGCGTCTCATTACTTTCTAACTTCTCTCTTTAATGATTTTCCAATACAAAAGTATGAGACCAAACTGAGGTATGAATGTATGAATCTTTGATGACTGAGGCCTATTACTTGATAGAGAACACATATATTCACATAAGCCTCTGCTGTCACATGTTGCAGTAATTGCTGTACAAATCACCCACCTTTTACTTACTTACATTAGCAAGTAACAACATGTAAGGATATGCCATTCATTTGTATTATTACATAATTCTGTTTTAACACTCCAGGTTCAACATTTACCTTGTAAATCCAGCAGTTGCTACAGTTTTAGTTCAGGGCTGAGTCTATTTGATGTTATGAGTACACAGCCATTACATGGTAGGTAAAGGCTGTGAGTGTTGCATGGCATCAATGTTACTATATGTATGTGCATAAGATGAAGGTTTTAGTCCCATAAGTGGTGAGTGAGTGTGCTATGCATTGCCTCTTAGCCAATGCAAGGATATACTGAGCATGCCTATGTCTGCCTACACCCACATTAGCTGTTGGTTTCCCCTCTAACTCCTCTCCTGCATGTGGCTGTGCTGACTTTTCCATTGGTGGCAGGATATGTGCCCCCTCCCCTTGTTGATTCTGCTAATGCTGTTTTCTCAGGCTGATATTGTAAAGCATGCCACAGAAAGTGAGGATTTCAGTACATGTACATGGAATGTACTGCAGGGCTCCCCCAAATGTATCTAGGCAGTAGAACCACAATTTCAGCAGCCCAAACACATGCTCTATGATATTTCTGGTTTGAGTGTGTGCCTCATTATGGTGTTCTTCAGCAGGTGTGTGTATTTCTGATGGGTGTCATCAGCGACAGTTCCATTGCATAACCTGCATCCCCAAGTAAATGACCCTGTGGGATATCACCCCTAGTGAACATCTGATACAGTTGGGAGGTGTGCCAGGTATGTGAGTTGTGGTAACTGCCTGGGTTGCCAACACACATATTTAAGATGATTCCCTTAGCATTACATATGACTTGGCAGTTAATGTAGCTGAAGCCCTTTATATTTATGTAGACCCTTCATTCCTCGGGTGGTGTCTTGATTTTTGTATGTGTAGAATCTATGGCACCCAGTACTTCAGGGTAGTGGGCTACAGGGTAGAACTCTTGCATATTTGTGGCCCTGTCCTCAGAAGTATGGGGAAAATATATGTGATTACTGGCATGTTGGAGCATAGCATTCAGGAATTGATGGAGGATCCTGGATGCTGATGCCTGTGACACCCCCAGCATGTCCCCTGTTGGTCGCTGAAAGGTTCCTGCAGCTAAAATTCTTAAGTGCTACACATACCTTTGTCTCCACTGGTATTGGTTCCCCTTAGTCTGCCCTGGGTCTGAGTTGAGGATGACAGAGGTTGCAGAGTTCCTGTAGTGTGGCTCTGTCTATCCTGTAGCGCTCTGCAATTTCCACCTCATGCAGAGTGTGATAAGTCAACCGGATCTTGGTTATGGTCTATTGGCAGCAGCAGCATAGACTTCAGCTTGTTGCACATATGTGTGAATTAAAGCAAAAGCATCCCCTAACATTCTTTCTTTGTAGACTCCTTTCCATGGCTGTATTCCAATAGGTTTTGGAATTCGCAGGGAAAAGCAGCACTGAGACTACATGGTTGCTTTATAACTTGTTGAATAGCTCCTCCATCTTGGATTGGTTAATGTATACAATTTAGCTGCTTATGCTGTAGTAAGCATGCCACGTGCAGAACCACTTACTGAATACAAAACAGTGCACTATGTGCATGTCACACTGCTACATGCCGACAGTCTTAGTAGACTGTGTAGGGTTTATTGAATCTGCCCTCATTACCAGATCACCTTTAAGTCTTCTGTAAGATAAACTGTATATGTTTAAGACTCGTAGTACTTTCTTGTCAGAGTATGTCAATTAATATTTTTGAGGGTGTCTTTTTTCGTTCCCTACAGCTTACTGTCATCTGCTCCCAGGTTCTTAGTTTTTCTTGTTCTCTTTTCAGAATACCTCATGAGCACTCACCAAAATTAGATTTCCCAGTGAAGATCCGCAATTTGAGATTGTCAGAAAAATTCATGAGAGATAAACTAATCCTTTTCTGAACTTAAAATAACAGCTGTCTAATATTTTCAGTCATGACAGAATACAATGGATGTAAAAAGTGTACTTTCTCATTTCAGAATACCTCACAAGCACTCACTAAAATCAGATTTCCCAGTAAAGGTCCTGAATCTGAGATTGTCAGAAAAATTCCTGAGAGATAAACTAATCCTTTTCTGAACTTAAAATAACAGCTGTCTAATATTTTCAGTAATGACAGAATACTGTATATGATATCACTGGAATCAAGGACCCATGGTTATAAAAATGATTATTTGCTACACAAACTTCAGATCTGGCTTAATGTTTTTGGCTCTCCTAAGCAGAATTCTTGGAGTTGGAGGATCCACAGCAGAAATTCTGAAGCACTACATCTTGATTTCTTGACTGACATTCAACTCAGATGATAAACGTTGGTTTGTGTACTTATAACCTGAAATTTTCTAAGCAACCAAATATATTTTTGAACTCATGGGGAGAATACAACCTCATGAGTTCCCACTACTGAATAATTGACTGAAGAAATTATCTGGCCTTTTGTTGAATGATAAATGCCCCCTGTTTGCCTCTAAGCATCCCATGTCACTCCAATGTCGCTCTGTCCTAGTATGTGCACAACCATTCCCATTTGTCTGCACTGGTGTGTGTGTGTGTGTGTGTGTGTGTGTGTGTGTGTGTGTGTGTGTGTGTGTGTGTGTGTGTGTGTTAGTCTGCTCCTGCACATTGACCTACCCCCCCCCCCTTTCTTACCCTTCTTTTCTTTTCACCATTCCCCATTTCCTTCTCTTTATATCAATAAAAAATTGAGTCTTCTCCACATAAAAAATGTTGCCATGCCTTACCACATCCTCCACACTGCTATATGTCATTGTGTCTGTCCCTATGCTTGCTGAATTCCCTTTTTTCCTACTTTCCTATATTCCTCTTTATTCACCTTTTAAGCATCCACCCTATAGTTACAAATACTACATAGCTATGTAGCTTTATACATTGGTAGAGATGCAGCATCCATGAAGTAATGTTTTCATTTCTTGCAAGATTCCTTAAGGTGCCATCTGACTGCTGTATGGATTATGTCTTGTGGTTTTGTGTACATATTTCACTGCATGGATGGGTCCACTTGTGCATTCACTGTGCTGCTCGATTATGCACCACAGACTGCAGTTATCTTCATACAAGTGCTGCCTATCTGACTTTGGGTATATCATTACTGCTAATGACATCATGCTCTACCACCAAGTTATGCAAGCCTTGTCCAGGAGGTCCTTGCTTCTCAATAAATCTGGCCTTCATTTTCTTGAATGGCCAGATCCCAGTGAATCCTGGCATATGTATGAAAAGAAACAACTTTTCTCAAAGTCTTGTTCAATAGTTCAAAAGTTTTGATCACTTTGATCAAAATTCACTTAATCAAAAGAAGTCTCTGCAGTGGAAAATGTCTCCTTAACTCCAAGATGCAAAAACCCTGGAGGGCATTCTTATATGACTGGGGTGGAGGGTAGAAATCCTCTACATGGAGTATGAGGGGAATTTTCCCATGAGAACATTTTACAATTGGACTGACTGTAGATTCTGTGACACTTTTTCAATCTCATCTGCATTTTATCAACTGTATTTTGATAAATATGAGTAATATTAAAAATGAAGCTGTAAACCAGTTAAGTCCATTTCAGTTCTCTGGAATTATGGAATTCATTTTATTTTCTTTCTCATCACCACTGGAATACCGTAGAATATTTTTCAAGCAGTTAACTTTTTTCTGCATCTTTTTCCAGAAGAGTAGCTATGATAAGTAAAGGGGGAAGCTGGCCCAGGAACAAGATATTGGAGGCAGGGGTTGCTGATGAGGAGGTATTGCAATTTAGAAATGAATACTGATACTGTATTTTCAGCCATTTTAGATGTTTACTCGATATATTTTACACACCCTGTAAGACAGTCAAATTGATTGAGGTGTTATATCATAACATAAAGAACATACTGAACAATGATAAAGTTTTAAATGTGCAGAAACAAAACTGCAGTAAGGAAGGGTGCTGAATGTGTAATGAGAAGAAAATAAAGAGGAAGAGCAATCCCTATCACACAGTGGCACAGAGGAAACCTAACTGCACCTCTGCTGATCCCTGGAGGATCTGAATGGGGTGAGATGAGTAGCTCTTGTGGTTTGCACATTCTTGGGGAAGGAGGATAACAGCTTTTAAACTACTACTTGGCAGGACAAACAGATTCAGATTTTGCTAAGAAGGGTATGGCACTGTAACCAGTGATGCAGGGGAACAGGAATATTTATCGCTGCCAGTCCAGGACTATAGGTGTTATAAGGAATCTTATAGCGACTGGAAGGTGAGGAAAGGTTAGAGGGCGCAAAGCATTTGCATTTCCAGGGTATTCCAAGGGTAGAATTGCACTTCTGGCTGCTCTTCTACTCATCCTGTTATCTAACTAAAATAAGATTTTCACATCAGGATTACCTCAGCCTGGAGGCATGACAGACCCGTAGTGGAGGAGTGATGGAGAGGGTCATTGAACTAAGTGATGGTCAGGTTATAAATGATACTGTAAGGGCAAGTTTCTGGTGAAGACTGTTATGCCTGTGCCCTGGCCCAGCAATCAAGGAGCCTCAATCCTCACCACTAACACCAGCGGGGGGCATCTCATATAGGAGGAAAGGATAACAAATGCACACAGTAAAGTACAATTTCCCTTAAGAGCACACAGAGATCACAGTCAGTATGGGGCTGATCGCTCCCTCACTCTCCAGGTCCCCAATAAGACTTCCCACTGGCACAGCTATAGGGCCCAGATCTCAGACTAGTGGGCAAGCTAAAACCTCCAGCACTATCTCTGTCCAACCAGTGCTTTGTGTCCTTGCCCAGGTATCTGACACACACACACACACACACACACACACACACACACACACACACACACACACACACACACACACACACACACACACACACACACACACACACAAACACACTTTGAGAAGAGGTTATACAACCACACAGGCACTCCTGGGGAAGGCTGGCACAGGTTCTCCAGCTGTGCCCCTTTTTCTCAGACTATATGGTAGTACCAGCTGCCACCACCCATTAATATTTATCAGCTACTCAAAGGCCCTTAAAAGGGTATCCAATTATTACTGTGCAATATTATTATTATTATTATCCAGTTGGTAGTACAGCACAGGGCTAAAGCTATTAGAGTGGCTTTGTACAATTTTACCAAAGGCATGCAAGTACTCTAAAGAGCTTACATTATCTCTATGAAAACAGCCACAGTTGAAAGGGTTTAAAAATATTTAATAATAAATAGTCAAAACACAAGACAATACATTTTACTACACAGTGCTAGTCAAGAGTTCAGAGATCACAGAGAAATGCTTAAAATAATTCAGTAGTACAGTTCTGATATCACAGAAAAACACTTAGTCTAATCTTTCTAGTTTCTAGCTATTTCTAAGGGAAAACACAAATCTAAGATAAACTTACATATAGAGCAAGACAGTGCTGGTGCTTAATGCTTAATGCTCTCTGATTCTCTCTATTTTAAAATCACATTCCTGGTTCACATTACATCATTCTTCACACTTCCATGGGTTCCCAGGCTAACAGAAACTACATTTACATTCTTCACCTCTGGGCAGAAACCAGAGCAATAAAGGATATTTATGCATGCAAATTCTGGCCATTAACTCTGGCCTTAAAACAATAGCAAGAATTCCTTGATCTAGATGGTCCAGAGCCGTGTTTACATCAAAGGGTCACAACATGCTTTACTTGGTCAGCAGAGTGCACTGTTGTTACATTTTTGCAGTTCCATATGACAGCATTTTTTTCCATTTAAGACAACAAGCCTGTGGCTTACATTAATATTTACAAATGACAGAATTATCTATAAAATTCTATCTGGCTAGGCTGGCAGCCTTCACAAAGACAATGAAACGAAACCTTAGGAAGAATTGGGTTATCTTGAGCTTAAGCAAATTGAAAGGGTTTGCTAGATTTGAAAGTGATCAGAAAGGGAAAATGAGAGGGTTAGGAACAGAGACAGGCGGATGAACAGCCACAATATAAATATTTTGCTAGCAAAATATATATATTATTTATTTTCATAACATGCCAAGAGCAGGCTATGCTTGAAAATAACATCTGAGTTGAGTATACAAAATTAATAATATACTAGATAAGATGAATAAATTGACACATAGTTTAATTAAAAATAAACAGAACAATACCACACCAACTTTAGCTTTCATTCTGAAATGAGCTCATAGGTCAGATTTGTTCATAGACTGATTTGTGAATGATTTTCCCTTTAATGAATCCATTAGCATACTGTTAATTACTTATCTTATATACAGCTTTTTGATCATTACTGTACTCTCAAATGACAGATTTATGGCAGGCATACATTAAGTAATGCTGTCAGATGGATTAAGTAACATGTCATGGTAACCTTTGAGTGCTTCTTTGGTGGTAGCTTTATAAGGAATCCATAAGTGAAGATCCGAGAATAAAGCAGTAAGTATTTCTACTGCCTCATGCGGTATATGACACAGGGACCTCCTTATCTAGCAGAAGTATAAACACTAAATAAATGGATAGAGCAAACAAGTGTGTACTTTTTCTGATAGCTGTGGCAACTTTAAGATGAACTTATTTATTTTATTGTGAATAACACCAGTGTAAATGCAGTGCATATAGCAACAACATACTTGATGCTAGTTTGAAAGCCAGTTGTATTTTCTGATGTTTTATTTTCCTGGGATAACTTCTGGTGGCTTCAGGATTCATTAATTTCCTTATTAAGTTAGTGGAAGCAAAGGGGATTTTTTTTTTACCTGCAGTGATAAGAATCAATACATGTTTAAAAGCAATTGTTAAAAATACAGTAGCAGAAAAAAAGCTGATTTTATAAACAGTTTAGCTAATTCAGTGTAATAAATGGCTTGAGCCTTTCTTGACAAGCAACAGGTGCTACAGAGGAACCAGCTCCAAAATGGATGCCGGTCCATTGCTAGGCATTCACATGTACACATCCACATTTACACATACAGCTAAGGCAAATTTAGCTTTGCTAATTCACTTGTCAATATTTCTTTGACCCACATGAACATTAGAAGAACATGTGAAGTCCATACAGAAGAGACCTATGTCAGATTCAAACTAGAGAGTAAAACAAATGTGAGGCAGTATAAGAAAATGCTCAAGTTAATACTGTATCAGGTAAGATAAGTAGTAACAGAAATCAATTAGTCTTCCTTCTCAGTAAACATACTAGCTTGATTACCACACACAATCACACCGCTCTGCATATCAAATAAGACTTCAGTCTAGATCTGAATCTAGACAGGTAATACATGTGATCAGCCAAAAATAAGTAAATGTCACATCTAATTATAAAATTAAAATGTGAAATTAGGACAAGCAAGACAGACAGTCCCAATAACAGGAAAAAAGCAAGAAAATGCAGACAAAGCCCATTCTGGATCATTTGTACTTTAATGGGGAAGAGCAGGATAGGATAGCTAAATAAAAATGTATATATATTTAAAATAAGATTTTACTTGTGTAGCTTCTGGATTATGCATTTAAGGAGAGATGCCTAAGGACTATAGATGTTAATAATTTCAGTGGCAAAACTGATAGCTTCTTCTAAATAATATTCATGCTGGCAATGCCCTGGCATGGATTTAAGATCCATACAGGGGAACTGTACCTTTCTAGCCTTTGTTCTTTCACAATGTAAGTAACATTGGGCGTCACAGATATTACAAAGAGTGATGTGTTCAGGGTTCCAACAGCTTTCATTATACAGTAGCTGACGCTGTCAGAATTACACCTCAGCTAGTCATTGTTCATGTCTGACTGGAGTCACATAATCTGTTATATCTGTTTACATGCATTTTATTGTAGCTGCATCTCACAGTAACATATCATGCATGTTTGTTTGTATTTCATTGCAGTAGTTTGCATGTGCGGCCACTGTGGTGCAGCGGTTAGCATTGCTGCCTCACAGCAAGAGGTTCTCTGGTCCGATTCTCAGCTGGGGTGCCTCCTGTGCAGAGTCTGCATGTCCTCCCTGTGGTCATGTGGGTTTCCTCCGGGTGCTCTGGTTTCCTACCACATCACAAAGACATGCAGTAGGTGGATTGGACACTCTAAATTGGCCCTAGGTGTGAATGTGTGCATGTGTGTGCCTTCTGTGGCAGGTTGGGCGCCAGGCTGGCAACTTGACACTGTAAAACCCCACTGCCAATCATGAGCGACAGATGATCCGCTGTGGCGACCCCTAACTGGGAAAAAGCCAAAAGAAGAAGAAGTATGTATTTCATGCTTTAATTAGTTGCAGGTTTGTTTTACCCTCTAAATCCTCAGAAAAATGAGCTTTTGGGACTAAGTATATTTTTTCCTGTTTATTATATTTACGTTTATCACTAAGCTTAAAAATAGGCACACAATATAAAAGTGAGATCTGTTTCTATATGTTTTATCCAGATCTACCACACAACTCATTCCCCATGTTTCCATTTTACTTCCTTGTTAGTCTGTTTAACAGTTCAGCAGTGTAAGATTTACTTGCAGCGTGCCTGTTATCTAAGGACTGATGCCATAAATCAACATAATGAAAAAAAATGTGCTTAGTATATTTCTTTCATTTCTTTATTGACTCACAATAAAATGCTTTTTAACAAGTTATGACCACATTGTATGCACAGAGAAGGAGTTTAACAGTTTTATATTAAGTCATATATCTTGGCTATGCATTTCACCATGTGAAGGGTTTTGCCTTTCGTAATATACAGGTTTTGCCTTTCATAATATGCAAAAATAAAAAATAAAAACAGTCAACAAGCTGCAGGATTTTAATGTATAAAACACAATGTGAACGTTTGCATAGCATGCAGACCAAATAAGCAAAGTGTCAAATTAGATTTGAGCTGAAATGCCATATGAAACTTGTCAAGGTGAATTTATTTATGTACTTTAGTATTTACACATATCTATCTGTCTATCTATCTATCTATCTATCTATCTATCTATCTATCTATCTATCTATCTATCTACCTATCATACTTTGGTAACCAGGTGTGCTACTCTGAGGAAGTATCCTGACTGATGGATTGTTCTGAATGCTCTTCATGGTGACATAGATTTAAGATCCAGAAGGGGGAATTGTACCCTTCAATTCATTGTGTTTTTACAATGTAACTACTATTAGGATGCACATATATTGCAAAGAGTGATTTTTCAGGATTCCAACAGATTTCATTATAATACTGTCAGGTATAGTCATAATGCTACATCAGCTAGTCATTGTTCATGTCTGACTGGAAACACATAATCTCTTGTATCTGTTTGCATACATTTTTTTGTATCTGCACCTCATGGTAACATATCATGCATCATATTTGTTTGTATTTTATTGCAATAGTATATATTTCATACTTTAATTAGTTATAGGTTTGCTTTACCCCCAAAATCTTCAAAAAATAGCTTTTCCACTAACTATTTTTCATATTTACTTATATTTGTTTACCGGGAAAGTCCAACTGGGCCTGAAGCCCATTTTCAGCGGAGACCTGGGGAGAAAAGCTCTACAGAAATGTAAGCAAAACACAATAATTAGATAGTGCAATAGTATACATACAGTAAGACAGAGAATACACATCATCTAATTAGTCTATACAAAGTAGTATTCAATACAGTTTTCTAGTAGATACAGGTTCAAAAAGAAAAACACAATTATTTCAGTGAAGATCACCATGAGAAAAAATAAAATTAGTACTGTGTACATATTAAATAATAGTTATGAACAAATGAGATTTCCTTTATATATATATATATATATATATATATATATATATATATATATATATATTTTTTTTTTTTTTTTTTTTTTTTGAGTAGTAATAAACACAGAGGAGAGGGAGAAAATGAGGTAAGGAGTGGACAGTGTGTTGAGAGAGTTATAGATATCTTGTCAGTCAGGTTTGGCGCATGGTTAAGTTTACCACTATGTTTGAAAATAGGCACACAATTTAAAACTGAGAGCTATTTTCTCAATGTTTTATCCAGACATACCACACAAATCATTCCTCATGTTTCCATTTGACAGTTACGACCACACTGTATAAACAGCTTTTTATGAAGTCATATATCTTGGCTATGCACCCTGCACACTTCTGCTAATTATATATACCAACTCTGGGATCGCACAATAGTGGGGAAAGAGCAAATTTCCTTACCCTGCTGCACCCCAATCTCATACATAAGACTGCAGTTAAAACTCCATTGAAAAGAATGTTCATCCATATGAGTGTTCTCTCTAATTTACAGCCAAAAAAAGCATTATGAGCATTCACTATATTGACTTGCAAACGTATAAATATATTAATGTATGCATATGTATGTATATATATATATATATATATATATATATGTGTGTGTGTGTGTGTGTATATACTTATATATTTATATATATGTACACACACACACACACACACACACACACATATATATATATATATATATATATATATATATATATATATATATCTATAGGTCTACCTGAAAATGCCAAAATTCCACAACGCCGACAACGAGAACACCGACACCGGAAGACTGACAATGGAGAAGACCGACAGTTGAGAATCCCAACGCTGAGAACACTGACATGTTAAGGTAAGGGACGGACGTAAGGGTCAGGGTGTGGGTAAGGTAAGTGCGTAATAGTGACGGATGTTAGGGTAGGGTGCGGGTCAGGTAAGTGTGCGATAGTGACGGACTTTAGGTTTAGGGGCAGGTTAAGTGAGTTAGGGTTAGGGTGTGGGTAAGGTAAGTGTGCGATAGTGACGGACTTGAGGGTTAGGGGCATATTAAGTGAGTTAGGGTAATGTGCGGGTAAGGTAAGTGTGTGATAGTGACAGAGTTAAGGGTTAGGGGTGGATTAAGTGAGTTAGGGTTAGGGTGCGGGTAAAGTAAGTGTACAATAGTGACGGACCTTAGGGTTAGGGTTTGGGTTAAGGTTAGTGCATAGATAGTTGTGTATGTAAGGTTTAGTGTAGGTTGGTAAGGTTTTTGGTGTGCTTGTGTTGTGTGTGTGTGTTTTTCAGGAAAGGTATTTGTTTTGTTGATTGTCGGGATTTTGGTTTGTCGGGCATGTGAATTTTCATGTTTTTGAACTTTCTTTTTTTTTTCGTGTCGGTTATTTCGTTGTCGGTGTTTTGGCATGTTGGTGTTATCAGGTAGACCCATATATATATATATATATATATATATATATATATATATATATATATATATATATACTTATATGCATATATGTGTGAGGGTGTGTATGTATATATATATTATATTATATTATTTGCGTGTTTTTTTGTTTGAAAAATTAGCAAAAATATGTAAAAGTAAATTCTCCATATTTTGCAAGTGATGTTTTTCAACACATACATTATGTTTCTACAAAATTAAAGGATACCAACACCTAGAATGAAAACAAATCAGTTAAATGGAATATGTGGGAGACTTGTATGATATTTGTATAATATCCTGTACTGCAAGGCTAGGGAATACATTTTTTGTCTAGCTTCACTACTCATTGCCAGTTTTATCCCCTTAAATTTGCTATGACACTTACTAAAAACTAAAGTAAAAGTGTATACACTGTACACACAAAATTCGTACACTGATACCCCTGAAATATTCTAGCAGAATTAAAACACCTCCCTTAAACTAACATCTGTAGTTAGCTTAACTGTAGAAAGGAAAGCAACCCAAAACACAGACTGCATTTTCCAATCATTACAATGTAGATAAAAGTAACTTTGCATATTGCTTGCACAAAATCCTCATATATAGTCCCCTAAAAAAGAAAAATCACTGTCCAGTTAAATATACTCCCTATGAACATAATTTGATGTTATAAGAGTGAAACGGCTAGATCAAAATATAAAACAGAATACTAATGACAATAGCATTACTTATAAGTAAACCTGATTGTAACTGTCTAAATTAACTAAAAATAAATTAAATAAAAATGTAACTAAACTGTAATACTAATACATTCTAACACAACCCTCAGTAAACGCCTAAAATGCATCAAAAAGATAACCTGCCATTGAGAAAGTTTAAAATTTAAGTTAGAACTAGAGCATAAAGCCATTCACAAGACATTGCATTCTTAAAAAGCTACACAAACTACTTAAAACCTCACAGTAGAAAGTTAGGAACTTAATACAGCTCAATGAAGTAAATGGGGAATAGTACTTTAACAAAAAAGACTAAATAAATGGAATAAGCTGCTATCTAGTTTGAATTATAGAAATAATAGTTTGCGACTTATAACTTCATCACAAAACATATTCCGTATGCCAAGGTAGTGATAAAAATGTTCATCTGGGCTGAAATATAAATATTTTATCACCATCCTACATGCATAATTAAGCATTTATCCCCAGTATACCTACCTCATTGAGCAGTTATCACCACTCGACTTGTCTCGACAGTTAAGTAAACTTCATCCGTTACATTAGTTACTACATGCATAAAATACATAAGCATGGCTTCCCCCCTCAAATAAATCTAAATAAATGTAACAGTTGTTTAGCAGATGGCACACTTGCCTTCACTGCTAAGAGACTGGAAGACTATGGCTTCTTTCCCCACACCAGGCACGGATTTATTTTCTAGTACTGACTTCAGAGTGTAGTATAAACGGATATGTTATATTCCTGAAATGTCGTCATTTGAATGAGACATTAAGCCAAGGTACCATCTACCTGAGGAAATGGCGAAAGATCCCCTGACACTTTTAAAATAGACTTGGGATGCTTTATTAATATAATTCAACAAAATTACATTTCAATCAAAATACTGTTCAGAATTCTACTATTCCACAAAATACAGAATACAATTAAAATGCAGAGAAAACAAAAATAGTCAAAATTACAATAATCCTTTGTCACTAATATACTGCCACTTCAATATCTGATTTACACAATTTTCATTTGTTCACTTTTTATTGTATAAGTCCTCTCACATTTCTCCATCCAAAATACCCATCATTTTTACACCATCAAATTATTTTTTTTGTTTGTATTTCATTTATCCTTTCATAATATCCATAAATTATATTCTGATTGCTGAAACCTTTTAAATAACCTACCCTATTCTCTCTGCTGGTGTTTCCCCATATGATGATTAACAGGAATATTTTAATGAAACAACTCCCATACAAGGTCCCAAATACTTTTCTTCATTCTCTTCCTTCTATCTATGCAACAGGGTACTGCACTTTACTCCTCCAAGGCAGTCTCCACCAGGTCAAAGAATCAGAACATAATTATCTACCATTCTCAGTTCCTCTTTTTTAGCTATAAAACGTTTCACTCACTTTCCCTCCTCATTCCTTCAGCTATGGACCTAATACTAATAGGCCCTCCCTTGATTACCTCATTGGATGCCTACCAGACAGTCTCAGTGACCATCATCCCATCTACGTACTTAGGAAGTGGACATGCCTTCATAAAAACATATTATTTAAACATGCTCAAAGCAGAAAACTTTTCTCCCAAAAACCTTCAATTTACTTCTTAAACAATGTGACTGAACCCCCTAAAACACTTACAGATGGATTCTAAAGTTAAATACTTTAATAATACTTTCTTAGATATATTAATACTCAAGCCCCCCCCCCCCCCTAGAAAAATCATAGTTAAAGCAAAGATGCTCCCATGGCTTACTAAGGACTTTATACAACTCCTCAAACAGAGACACAGAGCCTGGTCTCAATATCAAGAGACCAAAACCAAACTTCCTATGAATCATATCGATAACTTAGAAACTATGACAAAAACAAATCAGAAATGATAAAAAAGCCTATTACACATCAACCCAACAAAATCACCAAAATAACCCCCCAAAATTCTGGGCAGCCATAAAACAGATCTTCAATCCTGGTCAAACCATTACACCATCTCCTACCACTATAAATTCCAAAGAAAGCATAGCATCACAGTTTCTCACTTCATAAATTCAATACTGTCCCTCGTAAAAATTATAACAATACATCCCCATTAATACCGTCTGACAAAGAACCTAGCCCCAGTTCCTTTTCCGTCAGACGAATACAAACCAGCACTATCAAAAAACTGCTACTAAAACTAAAACCCACATCCCTCGCTGTTGACCAACTCCCAAACAAATATCTCAAATGGGCAGCATATTACATAGCCTATCCCATCTCTCTCTTCTTATCAACAGGTCCATATTGGAACAATACATCTCTAAGCTCTGGAAAATCTCTCATATCATTCCTCTTCACAAAGGTGGCCCCTCTACCATCTTTTCAAATTACCAGCCAATAGCAATACTCTCACCACTGGTCAAAATTCTTGAAAAATGTGTACTTGCACAACTCCTTGACTACTTAGAAAGCAACAACCTGCTCTCCAATACCCAGCATGGCTTTAGACCCATGCACAGAACCACAACCACTTTAATAAGTTTAGCCAGCTCTATCAATGAACTCAGAAACAATGGTCACCACATATCCTTCATCTTTCTTGACATGTCTAAGGCATTTGATACAGTATCACACCCTAAGTTACTCAAGGAACTATCATCCCTAAATCTTTCCCATCTGGCTCTTTCTTGGTTCTATAGCTACTTAAATGACCATCAACAAGCAGTCAAGTGGGGAAATGAACTATCTAGCCTACTACCAGTCTCAGTTGGTATAGCACAAGGCTTACTCCTTGGTCCACTACTTTTCACCATATTTACAAACTTTGGACAGCCACTCATCAAGCCACTATTGTACAAGACATGGATGACTCTACCCTTATTTGCTCAGCTCCATCTTTTTCAGAACTCGTAGAATGAACCCAAATATCTTTCACAGATATAGATAGAAAACTATCTCTTAGACTATCAATTGATACTCAACCTAACAAAACAAAACTAATGTTATTCTCCAATAGCAAAACACAGTGCCTCCTTACCCCTTTCACTATATACTCCTCCAACAAAACCAAAATCAAACCAGTAGAATAAATCAAACTCCTTGGGGTAACAACAGATAACTGCCTAAAATTTGATAAAGACAAAAGGCCCATATAAAGCTTAGAATACTTTATAGATTCAAGCCTTTACCTTACTTACAACACCCAACACCCCATAGCCTGTACCCCCATAGCCAGGGCCCACATTCTTTTCACCCTTCTTTACTCCACCCATCTTCACTAACTCCCAAAAATGTGATATAAATAAATTAGAGTCATGTTACAATAAAATAAAATGTGCTATGAGCCATACCTACAGATCTCACCACTGCTCTGCCCTTCACAAACTAAACTGGATCAAACTAACTAATATACTACCCCTGAGCAATCTCACTGTTGCCCACTCCGTACCCCACAAACCCAATAACTGCCCTGCACTCAGAAACCTAATTCAGAAATCCAATAACACTAGAAGCCTGAGATCATCTGACAAACTCCTTCTAAAAGACACTGAGGCTAACAATAGCTTTGGGGACTCTCTCTTCTCTAATCAGATATCCAAAAAATGGAATTCCATTCCTCAACACATTCAAAACACCACAAATACTTCCAATTTCAAGTTACTTCTTAGGGAACACCTAACAAACAACTGTCTATGCTTCTGCACTACACCAGGATGGCCTTTCAATACTTGCTCTCTCTACACCTAATCCACACTATAACCCTGCGCACCTAATCCTTCTCCTCTCCCTCTTATATTTGTCCAGGTATTTCTACTTTACTCAATTTTTTATTTCTGTTTCCATCTCCTGCTTATGCTAGCCCAGATATTTTTACTTTACTCAGTTCTGAAGTACTCCCAAATGGACTGTTTGGTGAAATATGTCTTTTATTAGAATAGCAACAATGTTATGTTTCAGTGTAAAATCACTGTATGTAGTATTATCTTTATATGTTGAATTGTTGTGCTGTATTTTGTCCAACTATGTAGTTTTCCTTATTACTGTTTGTAAACTGTCTTTATCCCCTGAACAATACTTATTTCTCTACTGTTAGTTAATAACTATTTCTGTTTAGTTATTAGCCATTGCTACAAGTGTTCTTAGATGCATTACAATGGAGCTTTTCTCCCCAGGACTCTGCTGAAAATGGGCTTCTTGCCCAGTTAGACTTTCCTGGTAAACAAATGCAAAAAAAAATAAATAAAATAAATTGCTGGTTTAACAACTCTTCCGACTTGAACCAACTTGGAATAGCCTAAAATCTGCTAATTATTCTTCATACCTGGGTTTCCTCTTTTCTGTGATTAATTTCACAAGTCTATATTGTGTGTTCAAAGAATCTCTTCTTCGAACACATAATAATCAACACATATACAGTGAATACTGTAAACCGCAAATGGCCACGTCCTCGAATTTTTTTCCTCGGGGGAAAAAATTCAGTTGGTCATTATTGGGAATTTCCCTTTTTTCAATGTAGAGCGATATCGGAGTTGGTATATTTAGTTGGGGGTGTGTGTGGTGGCACATTCCCCCACATCGAGGGGTGTGGGGGCGAATTCCCCCACTTGATTAGTGTTTTAAAGTTTGTTTTTTTTATTTTATGGCCACGTGAATATTTTCAAGAGGAGAAAATTCAAGGACATGGCCGTTTGCAGTTTACACCATTCGCTGTATTTGTGTCGATTATTATGTGTTCAAAGAAGAGATTCTTCGATCACATAATATATACCCTAATTTCACTATGTCCTCCTATAATGCTATGCTTCTACTGAATGCATACTGCACTGCAGCTTTAACATTTCTTTTAATTTTTTTGCATTCCTTCCCAAAATAAAGGTAAGCACCTTTTTTGTAAAGTGTTAAAGAAAACTGCCCTGTTTCATCTGTTTAATTATTATCATTAAATGAATAAATGACAAAAAAGATAACTAAACAAATCAATTTAATCCTTTTATCTCTTTGTTATATAAAATTCCCCTCTTCGTGAGGTTGAAACATTACTGCATATAACAGAAAATGCTAAAACTATCCACACTGCCCCTCATTTTTCGGGCTTTGGAAACGTGTGCAAAAAATAAATAAATGCATAATTCACTTAAGCATAACTGAATTTATTAAGAAAACTGTCTTTCTTAAAGATATATTATAACCTTTCCATATCTTAAGGTTTTTGCTCTGAAAACATGTTTTCCAAGTTCTCACCATTACCTCTCACATTCCATTTTTAATTCTTCATACTTCAGTTTATTTAAAATTAAAATGTAGTTCTCATTTTTGGCAAAATCATCATAACATTTGCAGTTATTCTTGTTTAATTGTAATCCTGTCTTGCCTAATAACTCATTTTTTATCATTGATTACATACACAATATCACCAGTATAGTTAGATAATACAAGGGCAGCATAATCTGTCCAGTCTCCAATCCTACGCTAGTGTATATTTCTTATATTCAAATACTGCAGCATTCATTATTAACGTAAACATTAAGGGCAACTCTGCCTTATACCATTCTTCAAAACAATAAAATGACAATTTCACCAACTAAGAACAAATGAAGGAGACCAAGGTGACACAGCAAACCATACATTTTAATACAACATTAAGCGCTTTCGTCCTGGTAGCGTGGACTTCATCAGAATACTTTTATAAAAAACACACCAGTGTATATACAAAACAAAAATCACATGTTCACATCAAACTTTCCAGTCAAATTGTAGATTTAACAATACACCTTAATCACCTACCAAGGCACAAATTAACCCTTTCCTTCAAAAACACAAATGAAGTCGTAAAAAATATCATAAAACCTCTAATAAATATAAAACATACCTATCCAATAAAAACTTTTTAAATTATTTTATTTTTTATTTAAATAAATTTACATTATAATGATGTTTACAAAAAGAAATTAAACTTCAGTTTCAAACTGCTGCTCAAAGAGACATACTCATTCAACCCGGGGGTACCGTAGCATTAGTACCTAAAATCCATTGCAATTCTAAAAATTCTAAAAAATCATCTTCAGGTCCCACCCTAGGCCAAGATCACAATGGTCAATAACAAAAACTTTAAAAAAATGGTCTTTATTTTCCAAAATGTGTCTAAAAAGGACATTCTTAGAGTCCATTTTCTTAATTTCATATAAATGTTGGCATAGTCTATCTTTCAAAGCCCTTTTTGTCTTCCCTATATAAAAAATGTCACATAGTTGACATTTATCAATATAGACCACTGCCTTGGAGAAACAATAAAGCTTGTATGGGATATTAATTTCCATGTAACCTTTAACTCTATTACTATTACACACTAATATATTCACACACTGGGTACAAGCCCCACACTTAAACATTTTCCATGTCTTACTCACCCCTCCTATTCTCTCTAATGTTTGTTTAAAACTGCTTTCCTTCCTATACACTATTTTTGGCTTGTTCCCTACTATTCGTAGGTTTTCAAGGTCTATTCTAAAAAGATCCCAGTTAGAGGAGAAATTAAAAGTAATACTTGAATGTTTTCCCAGAATCTTGAAAGAATCTGGACATTTTCTGTCAAAACTTTATGAAGCTTATCAAGAGGCAGACTTAGTCAATGTTTTATTATTGACATTGGATGTCAAAACTTTGTTCGCAGTCATTAGCAATGACTTTGGCCTCATGGCTGTGAGGGAAGTATTGAAGAGTAGAGGTATCTACAATGAGAAGACTAATGTTTTAATTATAGAAGCGTTAAAATTAGTCTTGGAAAACAATATTTTTATATGCAATGGCTCATAGACAAAAACAGGATGTTGCCATGGGCACATCCTGTGCGAATTCTTATGTGAATATAGTGCTAGCCTATTGGGAACAGCAGTATATATTTGAACAAGAACATCCTTGGAATACATATTTAACTTTTTATGTTAGATTTGTTGATTTTGTTTTTTTTTTTGTTGTTGTGGGCACAAGATGTTACTGAATTATATAAATTTGTTGAATATATGGAAAACACAACTGACTTTTTGAGATTTTCCATCAGTTACAGTCAAGATACCATATCTTTTCTGGATAGAAAAGTAATGAAGAATATGCAAGGTGAACTAGACACAACACCGCATAGAAAAGTATGTTGGAGAGATCATTATTTGAATGCTTGTAGTATGCATCCTAAACATACTTTTAGCAATATTGTTCAAGGACAATGCTATAGAGTGTCTTGATTATGCACAGACCAAGATGTATTTCATCAAGAACTTGATGTTTTATGTGAACACTTATCTAATAAAGGTTATAGTAGAGAGGAATTTACAAAAAGGTAAAGATGCTGTATTATCAAATGGGGGAGACAAGGCTATGCCTTGGTTCTCTGCTAGAGATATGCAAATACAGAATAAGGAAAGGAAGCATTCTTATTTTAATAGGAAGCCTAAGGTAGTGTTGCATTATAGCAATAATATACAAGGTGTTTGTAGTATTATTAAACAAAATTGGAAAATCTTAAGAAGTGACGATCATTTAAGAGGTAAAAATAGATGTAGTACCTAGGTTCACCTTTAAACGCAACAGCAATCTTAAAGACCTTTTATGTCATTAACCAGTTCAGAGTAATGTCAACAAATGTGCATCATACATACCTACTACTCTAGTTAGGATGGGTACTTTTCCTTGCAGGCATTGTAAGGCATGTGCTTTTGTCAATGGTCTTAATTATTTTGTACATCCCACTATTAATAGGAAATATGTTTTTGAGTTTTATGCTGATTGCCATACAGAAAATGTGATCTATCTGGCACAGCGTAGATCATGCCCCAGTTTTTATGCTGGAAAAACTAACTGTAAGTTAAAGACAAGAATTTTGAATCATTTGTCATCCATTAGAATTAAAGATGAACGAAATGCTTTGTATCAACATGTTTCGACTTATTCAAATCACACTTTCTCTTTTATGGTATTGCATATTATTAATATGGGAAGAAGGGGGGGTGACGTAAATAATACAGAGTTTGTGGAGTTAAAATGGATTATACAACTGGCTGCTGATAGTCCACCAGGACTAAATAATGCTGTCCCTTTAAAACCAGCCTTAAAAAGAAGGCGGGTTAAGTGCAAGCAGTGATTTGTTGTTTTAAACTCAATTGTTTGTTTATTTTTTAATGATATATAAGGATGTTTTACAGCATGTAATATTTTGCCTGAAGAAGGGTTTCACCCAAAAGCGCTAACGTTTTACAACAAAATAATATTGGCCAGCTTGGACTCTGCCTGTCTGTTTGGTGTTGTTTCTACATGTTACTGACAATGAATTAGTTATAATTTTGCATTTCCAAATCTTTAGTGGCATCACTCAGCACAAGTATTCTTTTATTTTCTAATTCAGATTTCTTCTCTGAAAATCAACAGTAATTCTTGAATATTACCTCTCGTTTCTTCCCCCCAAACCTCAGAGTTTGTCAAATTTCATTTTGTCAAATATTCTATTATTTTACCCTCCTCAGTAGTAAAGTTTTTGTTAATAGTCTATAATCTATATTGGCTATAGACAAAGGTCTTCGATTTGTGATGTCAGTCTTATGGGTACTTTTTGGAACAAACTTGCTAACATTGTTATATTCTCTCTTCACCCCTTTAGCAAACCATTCCTGTAAATTTCCCATTAAAATGCCTAACTGGTCTTCTAAAACTGTCTTAGAAATATTACTCTATTCCAGCTATTCCTGATGTTCCATCTGATTTAACTACTTTAATGTCTTTGCTTACTTCTCCAAATTTATAGCTGCTCCTATAATCACTTCCTTCTCTTTATTTAATGATTTAATCTTCCATGAAACTCCTCCTACCCCCTTTCCCTTATACAAACTATTTAAATAATCCTCTGTTCTCTTCCTCTTTTTTTCTTCTTGGTATCATATAGCTCCTATTCCTACTTAACAAATCCTCTGTTCTCTTCAATTCCTCTTTTCTTCTTGGGTAATGTACACTCCCTGTTCTTCTTTCAAATTAGTCCTAAGCATATCTTTTTCCTGGCATCATCTAGCCAACAAAGTTTTAACCTCCTCCTTCTTCCCTTTAACTGTGTATTTAACGTTCATCCATTTTTCATACATTTCCTCATTTCTCTTATCTTTTTCTATCTCTTTGTGTATAAAACTTCATATCAGCTGCCTCTGTTAACCCATGCAATCTTTGAAACCATTCCCTAAAGCTACTCTTTGTTGGATCTCTTTTTTGCTAGTATGACACTAATACTCTCATTTTAACTTAATCATATAAGCTTCCCACCATGTACACCAACCTTTATTTAGACCCGTCATACTTTTTTCCTTATAAATGCAACAGTAACTAATCTCTTTAGCATTTTAACTTCACATCTTTACTACTGACTTTCATAGATACTGCACAATGGTCAGACAAAAGAGTCACTTTACTCTAGCCATACATTTTTCATATTTTTAGTAAGTTTTCTCTTTCTTTATGTATCACCACCTCATTAAACTACTTCAAATCAACTTTTATCTTTTAGTTTTTTTCATAGCCTACTACGACCACTGTTCTTTTTAATGTTACTCTCCAATGTGTACCTCATTCTCCCCACATATTATAACTGCATTTACCAATAAATACCTTTCTAACTCTTTGAACAATTCAGAACATAATTTATCCTTAATAAAAGTATACATTGCTCAAAAAACTTACAAAATCTGAATGTTACAATGAAGTTAAGGGAGTACTTGGAAATTGCCCAAAATTTATTACAAAAGGAGCAAGGTTTTTATCAAGTGCAGCAGCTGCTTTTAGAAGGACAAAAGACATGAGTTACAAAAATCCTGCACTTCAGATTTTAGCTTTGCCTGTTTCCAGTTGCCTGTAAATGTGAGTTAGGTAGGAAGCTTCTCCTGGTGTCTGCTAGCAAGTTTTAGCGTGATACAAATAACTTTGTTCGATGCTCTCTTTTGTAGTGCTTGGCACAGGGAAGTGTGGGAGGTGAAAATGAGCCCTGACTGCTTATGTTTTATCTATTTTTGGTACATGGTTTTGCAGCTAGCCTCTGTTCTAACCTTCAATCATACAAGTTCTACATCTCATACAGCTTGTCTAATATCACTCTGCTCTTCCAATGTAAGTCATTTGGCATTAGACACTGTTTATGTTGATGGACTTAATGTAGCATTAAGATGTTAGGGTAGGAAGCCATGTATCATAGAGTCAAGTTGTCAAGAGTTATAGGTCTGAGTATGAACTCCATTAAACCTCATTTGCATACTGTGCTACCTAGAGTAAATCACTTCCCTTTCTTGTCTTTCCCTTAAAGGGAGCTAGAACATTCCACTGGAACTAGGTGCATACCATCAAAATAAATAAATAAATGGATTGTTCACATTTTAAAGGAATTTTGTTAAATCTGTATGACTGTATGTGCAAAACAGACTGATCAGCACTTTTTATGATACCAATAAAAATCTGCTTATTGTTTGTTTGTGAAAATCCTTTAAGCTATGAAGTTGAAGATGAACTTTTACACTTTGAAAGGTCAAGCAGTTTTGCATTTGTTACTTTGCTGGTCCATTAATAGGTACAGTATTGCTATTGGATGTACCTGATGGAGTATATAATTATTCTGCATGTATGGTTAGTTGTCAGTTATGTGCCAGATTTCCTGAAGAAAGAGAATCCTTAAGACATTTTGAAATGTGCATGGATCCTTCAGTGGTGTAACATGGGTGATATTACCAAGTTTGCTAGGAAATGGAACAATGCTGATATTTTGAGTCATATCTTTAGAAATATAAAATGTCATAAGACGGTTCTGGAAGAAAGAATAGATGGAAAGAATTATGTGGGATAGGCTGAAATTGTTAACTGTGCCCTTACATAATAATAATAAAACTGGAAGGGTCTGATAAATTCCTAGGACTGGGTCAAGTAGACAATAGCATCCCAGTCAGTATAGTATACTTACATTTTCAGCAAGCTCTTTGCTGCACTGCTGCAAAACAGGCAGATGGAGAAGCTGAGGGTCACATGATAGGGCAAAAGTTCTTATGGGCATAAAACTTGCAAGAAATGGGGTGCACTTGTTATAGGGGGTTATCTAGTGTAAAGTTCATAAATGTTGTGGAGAGATACTTCAAGTCTTCGTATAGGTATTAGTTTTTTTATAGTGTATTTGCATGTAGTACTGCTAGAGAAAAGCAGAATAAAATAATCCTTTTGCAGCTAACCCTAAGCTGGTGTGGTGTTTCAGGACTCACTTTTAGTGAGTGAAACAGTCTATAAATCATCCACTATAAATCAGATTCGTGGGTCATATTTGGATTTCTTGGCTAGCATTTTAAGGGCCTTAGTGGTCATTAGCCTATTATACAAATATGAACCTATAAGAATATTAAAGAGAATTTGGAGCTTCAGGTAGTTAATAGTAGGCACAGTGCAAGGAATAGAAAAGGCGTGGCAAAGTGTGGTGCATGCCCACAATGCCCTTTAGTATTTGTTGTTACCACATTAAGATGAATGGGCTTAGAACATGACTTACAGTTTGATCATGGGTTTATCTGTGAAACAAATGGTATTACATATTTAGCTTTCTGTGACACATATCAAACATTTATATAGGAAAGAGCGAAGTTTGTATAGAAGGATCTGTGGGCATAATTATGATATAAAAAAGAAATATGATAGCAATGTAGTATATGAACATACTTTGACATGTATGAGGCATAAAAAGTTTATGTTTTGTGTACTAGAGTAGGTTCTGATTAATACAAGGGGTGGGCCATGGGAATTGCAAGTAGAGATTCAAGAGTTATTTTAGCAGTTAAAATTATATGTCTCAAAGCCCCCTGACCTGAATGAACATATTTCTATTTGCAATGTTTTAAAACTTAAATTTGCTAAATTATAAAAATAAGGTTCATTTTCTTATTTGTATTGCATAGGTTTGTGCAATATTTCATCTAAATTTGGTACTCAAGTATATTCATGTATTATATTAGTAATAGATTGCTATTAGAGTATTTTTTCATTCATGCAATGGAGCAGCAGTTAGGGTTGTTACCTTGCAGCAAGAGGTTTGCTGGTTCAATTCTCGGCTAGAGTGCCTTCTGTGCAGAGTCTGCATGCCCTCCCTGTGTATGTGTGGGTTTTCTCCAGGTAATCCAATTTTCTTCCACATTCCAAACATATGCAGTAATTGAACTGGATATTCTAAATTGGCCATAGTGTGTGTGTGTGTGTGTGTGTGTGTGTGTGTGTGTGTGTGTGTGTGTGTGTGTGTGTGTGTGTGTGTGTTGTTTAAGAACAACAGTGGAAGTGCTAGACACTCAGTGGTGTGAACACTGGCTCTTTATGATTGCCACTTTGAAGTGACACCCTGAACTCATGGGCAAAAATGGATAAAAGGGTTGTAGATGGATTATTCATATAATGCTATTTAAATCTGTGCATTTTTATTTAAAAAATTAACAGTTTCAGACTTCTTGTTTTTAATTTATTATGTTCTGTGATATTTGTTTTAATTTTTAAGTATGATTGGTCATGTGACTAAGTCATGGTACATAACTGTCAGTGAATGTATTATCAAATCAGCTCTGACGAAGTCCTGAGCAGGAACAAAAAAAATGCTTAACTGATTTTACTAAACTATGTGTTTAAGATACAGTGTTGTTGTCTGTAGATCATTTTTTTTTATCCTGGGTGGAGTGTGTGGACTCTGGCCTTTGAGTTTCCATTTTTTTTTTGAATTACAAAAAATATTTTATTTTGGCTTAGAGGCCTCATATTCATGAAGTTTATAAAGTCAATGAAAATATGGAATAAAAGATTATTAGTTGAGTAATCCTGAGGTTTTGACTATAAGTGTTAGGATCTAGAGCTGTATCTAAGAGCTTTATTTTTGAGTGTCAGACTCAGAGTTCTCCTGTATGAATATCCTTTTGCAAAAGCATAAATGCCTTTAACTTTAAAAACTAGTGCTGTTCAATGATTTAATCCTGACTATTCTACCCCCAAACCACACAATTTGTAAGGGACTGGGTGAACATTTGTGACAGAAATCTGGGACGCCCCTGAAAACCTGGGAAAGCTGAGAATTATGCTAACTGCAGTTTGCAATAATAGCAGACATTTAGCTTTACAGATACCCTTTGTTTAGCTTCAGTGTGTAAGACTGGATGATTGGAGACAATACTGCACTTAAAGAGCTGGAAGTCTGTTACTGAAGATGCTCCAATTGCAGATGCAATTATTTGTTGTTCTTCTTTAATTGCATACATTTATAAATAATCATTTCTGCTGCCTGAATTATAAATGTTTAATTCCAGATGGTTATGTAAGGAAGAGGAACAAAAGACTTTTGTTTAACAGATGATTTATAAAGCCCTGTGCCACATTGTGATTTAGCTGCATAGTCCTAATTCCCAATACTAGGACTGATACTGCACTTTCAATTTAGTCCTTTTAAAGGTGATTTATCTCTTAAAATTGGACAAAGTCAAGTGATCATGCCAAGACATTTTTCATCATTTGCTGACACGGCATCATGTTCAGTAACTATGATTTATAGTCTTTTGTTATTTTAAAAGTTATGTGTTGGAGTGCTGAATACAGTCATACATTTCCCTTATTTAAGTACTTTTTTGCCAGATGTTTCATAAAAGCAGAGCACTGCTGATAGCTTTAAACTGGCTATTATCTATATGCGCTGGTGAAGTAAAATATCTGCCATTCAATAACTGTTCCTTTACATGTTGAATAACCAGAACTGAGTGAGCCCAAATAGCTAATATGCAATTACTACAAAATGGATAACTTGAGATTTAAAAAAAAAGTTTAATATCTACATCTGAATAAACTAATGCTGTGGTCCTTTAGGAACTTTAAGTCCCGTTCATTTTAGCTGTGCTAGTGTAATTTTTCTGAAATAATTCCATGGCCTATGTTCTGACAGAAAGCTACTTCAATGCATTCATCGAAGCAAAAGAAAATTATTTTTGTGGCATGTTGTACATTTGCTTTGAGGAAGAATTGAAAAGCCTGTTTATGACAGTAAAAGCAGAAAGCAAAAATGCTGGCTTGTTGTACAACATAAAAAAACTAAAATTATGCTACTGTGCCTTATCAATCCTTTGCAACTAGACAGGGAAGAATATCTCTGCAGATGGTACCTGCAGCTATGAAATTAAAAGATGTTTGCTTTTTGAAAGGATGTTAAGGCAAATCTAGATAAGATTTTAAAGAGCAAAGACATTGGTTTGTTACAAAGGCCTGTATAGTCAAAACTATGGTTTTCCAAGTAGTAATATATTATAAGTAAGGCTGTGCCCTGTAAAAAGTGATGCTTTTGAGCTATGGCTTGAGGGATGACTTTTGAAGGTTCCATGGACTACAAGAATACTAAATCCATCCACTCTTAAGGAAATAAATCCAACCTGTTCACTGGAAGGCCTGATAGTAAGAGCGAAACTCAAATATTTTGGCCATATAATGCAAAGACAGGATTCACCAGAGAAGACACTGATGGTGGGCAAGAAAAGTAGAAGGGGGTGGCAGAGGGTAAGGCAAATGCATTAAAGTAATGAATATGAGTCTGCAAGAAATTAAAGAAGCAGAACTTAACAGACCAGCCTGGCCTGCTAAATTTCATTAGATCAAAAGAGTCAAATTCAGCTAAATGACTACACAATAACAACATACATCAACATCTCTACTTTCTCCAGACCCTTAATACACAGCTTGCAGAAATGATGGTACTGCAACAGCCTGCAAAAAAAAAAAAAAATTTGCCATGCTTGAATTGGTGGTGCTGTGGTTTAGCAACAGTCCTAACAAACTGCATCAGTATGCACGTGGCAATGAGATGCATCACTAAGCCAAACACAATTTTCTCATTACAAATTAAGATATTATAGTGTTAATGATCACAGGTAGTAGTATACACCAAAATCAATAGAGAGTTTTCCTAATTATTTTGTATTAAAGAGCTTTTCACATATTATCAGAAACATGGAGTGTTATTTATTTGTTTACTTGTTTATTTATTTGATGGTCATTTACTTATGACTGTTAATCGTGACTGTGAGGTACTACAACAGGAGTACATCAACAGTAAATGAACCGTAAGATCTCACTTTCTAGCAAAATAACCCCAAAAACCTCAAATGTCAATATTTGTAGAGTTTGGTGGTGGGATGAAGGAAGGGGCAGTAAGGCAAGGGATATATAATTATAGCACTGTCTCAACTTATATATGGGTCGGCAGTTGTGTGAGACAGAATGATCACAGTGGAAGGAGAACAGAAACCTTCCTCAGGGATCGCGTGATCTTGGAGTTAGTATATATAATTAGTAAAGGGTATAGGGGTTGCAAGGGGGGGGTTTCCCCTGCAAAAACACTATTAGATACATTACATGTTCAGAGAAGTAACATCAGAGCAATGCACAAAAGTGCATCAACCTTGTGTGATTCAATGTTACTCTGTAGACGTTAAGCATGCCGATGTAACACTGAATCATTCCTAACCACTAGACCCATATGTGTGTGTGTATATATATATATATATATATATATATATATATATATATATATATATATACACACACACACATATATATATATATATATATATATATATATATATATATATATATACTATTCTTTTTCACCAGCTATTAATCTTATTAAACATCTAACAGATGATTCTCAACACAGGTAAGTCATTATTAGCATATAGCTGATGCTCCACTGTTAAAATGCACTCACAATGTCCAGCAGTAGTCAATAACATGTTTCTTCACAGTTATTTTACAAAGCATATTCCCATTTAGGAAGAAGAAAAATATAAATATCCAGGATGATACTAAATGGATGGCACTAAACAGCTGGTTACAGCCTCAAAGTGTGAGTAGCCCATTCAGTAGGAAGCAGGTTGTATCGTTTTTTTATCTGTATAATATAGCGTAGAATAACAGGTGGCTGTGCTTGGAGGGGCAGAAGCATGGGGTAATGGTGTATAAATCTCCTGATACACCATGAGAGTAATAAGCCGCAGAGGCATTTCACATGGAATCAAATTGGTATACGAAATTACTAAAATCTGGTGCAACAGTCTGATTGTTGGGTAGGGAGACAACCAGTGCAGGAATGAACCTCAATAACTGACGTTTAGGAGGTTTGCAGCCTTACTCATTTGTGCGGAAGCTGGCAGGTAGCATGAGATAATACTACAATCTATATGATGTTGAAGGATGTGACCTAGCAAGGTGTTTACTTTCACAATGATTTCACAGCAGTAGCTCTGTGTCTACTATTCATTATTTGTTTGCAACAGATGGAAACTAACATACAGCAGATGTAGAAATAAAATGGTCTGGTGCTAGCACTAAGGGACATTTCTAAATAACATAAACCCAGACGTAGATGGGAAAACAAATATCAGCAAATTATGAACAAATTGAGCAAACAGTCATGATAAGGCTTTGAAAAAAGTCCTTCCCAGTCTTTTTGTAGAAAGATTCTGTAATTAAGTTGCATGTTTTAATATGTTTAGATTTTATTTCGGGATGTTACAAATATATGTCTGTATATGATTTATTAGCTCTGGATAGTTTATGAGTTACTCATATTTTGGTCCTTCAGTATTTCTGTCTTTTGCGATCAGTATTTTACAAATCAGGCTTTTCTACACTAAAATTTCATCAGGTAGCAAGTGTTGTCTTCAACAATTGTAATTTAGGTTTTCTACGTTATTGCTCTAGAAAGATTTTGCAATGAGTAAAATGTCAACATAAAGGATAATTTATGGGTTGCTGATCATAACCTGCTTATTATGTGTTTGAAATATGGATGTCAAGAAATTCATTCGAGAGGTGAATTTCTTGGCATCCACATCGAGAACACATAATTAAAGGTTATGATTGGTAGTGCATGGAGCTTTATCTGCTCCACATACTATTAATTACAGGGGGAAAAAAATTGCTAAGTGTTATTGCCAACTGTCAAAACCATAAAGCAGAAACAAACTAGTAAAGCACGGGTAAACCAAGAACGCCAAAAAGCACAAATCCTTGATGCTCCACACTAGAACGAAGCACTGAAACCGTAAAGTGCTTAGATTATGAATGCTTTAATAAACTTAAGTGTACAAGTAATGAAATCCACTTTTCGTCAAGACAAATAGCTTAAATTCTTCAGAGACCATTCAGTAAAATGTCAAAAACAGGTGGTTAATATACACCATTGTACCTATCACATGATGAACAAATTAAAATTTAAAGGTGAACAATGTTTCACAGACACTCTTAGCAAAACTCTAAATAAATGGTTCACTTCGAAAACATATGTAAGAGAATGTAATGTATATAAACATACCTGAAGAATTATTTACAAGTAATGGATATGTATATTCATTTTCAAACATATATAATATATCTATAATAACAAAGATAAAAATAAAAATAAAAAAAAAGGACGTTAAATAAATAAACTGTGAGGAATAGTTACAAAACACAACTATACACTTGCAAATTGCAAGTGTATGTATTATACAGTCAACAATATATCAAAAGTGTGTATTATAATAATTAAAGTTGATAACCACCCTACTGTCAGTCGTTATGGTATAAGAATGTGAAAATATATAAAACCATAATTCTATGTATAATTACATTATATTGTACAATAAATTCAATGGTATGACCATATAAATAACATATTAATAAGGCACTTATGAAACTAAAATGTGTATATACCAAGAATATTTAGAGAGTATATATATTTCGATGGGAAAAAATAGATGTAAATGTAAATGTAAAGGATATAAGTAAAAACCATAAAGCACTCAGTGGATGGTGTCAGAAAGGCAGTGTAATGCAGCCTGTTACATTTTCACTCACCTGCATGCCTCTCAACAGACCAGATTTTCATAGTACGTCCAGATTATTGCTTCATATATTTGGTCTGTTACTTATAACATCTATGGTTTTTGGATAAACCACCGAGGACTGAAATCACTAAATAATGACATACATTTGTGTTTCAGGGCTTGTATACTTCAGAAAATGCTTGCTAACACATCTTGTGATTCTAGCCACTTTTTAAGTTTATTACAGGAAGTTAGGGGCAGGTTATAGGAATGAACAGCAGGCAGAAACAAATTTTTTATTCTGCCGCTGTCATTTCTGGCCAGTACTGGCAGATTTTGCTACCTAGCACAGGACCAGACCTTAAATATTTTAGTAGAAGGTGCTTAACAGATGTTAAGGCCAGGTTGCATGTCACTGTGGTGCTTAATTAATTGGTCTTTTTCTGAATATCTGAATATCGGGGCGTAATCATTGCCCTCTATTCACTACAAAAAGTTTATGTATAGCCTGAAAGGAGATTTTACATAGTGGATGCCGCATCTTTTTTTTCATTTAAACAGTTTTGTCCTGATCTTAAAAAGGTAACAGCTATGATACTTCTATGAAATAAAAAATATATTTTTGCAATAATCGAAAATACTTCCTTTGAATTCACTAATGAAAAACATTTTTGAGGATATTAGACGAGTTAAAATAACACAAGTTGGTATGGATCAGACAGTTTTATAAGTACAGACTCACTAGCAAGGCATTCTAAATAGTTGGTATGATAACTCTAAATCTCCTAACACAAGACTTTTGGGCAAACTCAAAAATAATGACAGGATAATGGCCTAAACTCAGGGGCAGACTTTAAATATTGTACTTATACACTTATTAAGTTGCAAGAATAACAGGTTTTACATTGACATGTATTTTCTGAAGGATATAATGTCTGAACTCAAATATCCATCATAATTTAATGACTTAAGTCCTCAGTGGTTGCTTGAAAACCACAAATTTTATAAGGAACAGACCATAAATGTGAGGCAAAACTCTAGACATTCTGTGAAATTCTGCACAGTTGAGAGGTAGTATTAGTGTAATAAAAATGACAGAACTAAGAATATTTAATTTGTTATTAGGTGAATTATTTTGTTATTCGGTCTTTGTATTCTATCATTTTAAATGAAACTATCCATATAATTGCCAGAAAATGCTGTGGCATCTTTAACAATAACCTGAATATTATTGTTTCTGGGAAACAGGACCTCATTTTAACATCTGAAGGATGGCATTCAGGCATACATTACCTCTTCATGTCACAGTGCAAACTCAGTACTGGAATATGAATCCGAATACCTTGATGTGAGACAGAATTCAGAGCTTATGGATGTTCAGAACCAAATGCAAGTTTGCAACCAACAGAGTCTCTGACATATATGAGATAGGTATGTACTGTTATGTATTAACTGTCTATGCTGTTCATGTAAATATTTACTGACTTGTTTTGTTTGATTCGTTTGACCTAATTTATACACACAAAATTAAAATGCATCAGGTATAAATACTTCAAATTATATTGTGTGGCTTTCTTACCTACCACATAAAAGATCTGCAACCAGCAGTGTACATTTGCATCCTGTTATTTGCTATATCTGCATTTTTGTTTTCTGTAGTACTGTATAGTCACTCTTTTTGTCTCATGTAAATGTGCATGCTTTGTGTTCAACTAATCATAGAAATGAGTCCAGTAGGCCAGTCTATTACACCAAGTTGCTAAATGAATTATTAAGTAAATACATACAGACATGCATATAAATCATTATAGATCTGATATTGTGGTTCCTTTTTCCATACCTCTCAACATCTTTGTACAAGAAATCTGGACAAAGCCAAAAATAATGGGGGACAAAGGGCCAAAAATAGGAAGAAATTTTAAATATTGCTCTAACAAACTTAGCAAGTTGCTGAAATAAAATGTGTTGTGTTAGCATGTATTTCTGATGGATAAACTCAAATGTTTGTCATTATTTAGTGACTTCAGTCCTCAATGATTTGCCAGAAAACCACAAATTATATGAGGAATAGAACAAAAATATTTGGCAAAAATCTGGACATTTTGCAAAAATCAGGACAGCTGAGAGGTATGTCTATGCCTATTAATATGAAAAACACATACTGCTGTAGTAACTGTGCTTATAGTTTGCCATGCTATGTTTGTTTTGATTAATTCTGCAAGTTGCCTGTCAGCTCTTTCATGAAAAATGGCACGCTCAGTATGATTGCAAAGTCATGTAGACAAAAATAAATTGATTAATCAATAAGGTGTGTGCCACTTAACTGGAAGAATGGATTTACATAGATTTTCCTGTGGTTAGTGAAAACAGAGAAAAATTAAAGGGCAGCATCTTTGGCTTATGTTGAAAAATATCGGGTAATGAATCTTGAGAGAGAAAAAGAGAGACCGACAGAAAAGAAAGAAAGAATGTATTTGTGTGTGGGTTTGTGCTCACAAGTGCAGGTGTGTGTATATTAATTTCAGTTCTGTAACTAGGCAGGGATGTTACATGCTCACTGCATTTATTTTTATGTATAACATGTGATGAAAGGGCAAATCATAGGCAGGTGTGTCTATATTAACTTCAGTTCTGTAACTAGGCAGGGATGTTACATGCACACTGCATTTATTTTTATGTATAACGTGTGATGAAAGGGCAAATCATAGCAAGAGATGTTGCACAGCATTAATTCACAGATGACAATGAGTAGGAACACAACAGTAGAAATAACACTGGAAACCAGTACATACAAATGCATATAAACAGATGCTGAAAATGGGTCTATATTACTTCAGCGAAATACATATTTGTCAAATGCGTATTCAATGAAGGCTAAACAGCGAAATGCAGTTCAGCGAAGCATTGACTTTTTACCATGGTTAGGAACCAGTTGGTCACTAGCACTCCAGAAGATACACCGCACTAAATCAAACCCACTCAAGTGGAGGACTTCACCCCCCCCCACACCCCCCCCAACTATATATACAAACTCCAAGATCGCACTACGGTGGGGAAAAGAGCAAACTTTTCATGATGGCCAAGTGGTTCCTAACCAACGTAAAACTTCCATCCTTTGCTGAACTGAATTTTGATGTTTAGCCTTCGTTGAATAGGTATTCAATGAATATGTATTTTGATAAAGTAATACAGACCCGCCGAAAATACATATGCCTTCCTTTTTATAATTATCTGCACTATGCAAAAAGCCTAAACATCTCCTCTTGTGCAGTATGTCTTAAGTTGTTTGAATCTCTGTGAATGGGCTGTTATAGCAAAAGGAATTCAGTACAGGCATCATTCAGTGGCATGAAATGTACCAGTATGGATACTGTTGGTAAATCATGTTTGATTGCTAGCTTGAGTATTTGAAATCTGACCAGAACCTGGGTGGAGAAGAGGACTGAGTGGCTGTATATTTTGTGCTTCAGTGTATTCACAAGTGATTTGTTATCCGGCACCAGCACTGTGGAACTGCTACTGTCTGGTATTGGAAAATCTGTAGCCTCTGATAATGAGGGTGGGGTCCAGCTGGCACAGTCAAGGGGTACAGAGTGGGTATTTGTCATAGGGAATGTGACCACTGCATCCACAACACAGAGCATGGACACAGTCTCTATGCCTGTGGACACACAGACTATACAAACATTATAGAGAGAGTAAGAGAGAGAGAAAGGGGACAGGTTGCTAGGGAAAAATGCTGGTCCACAGTAGAAAAATGTCTGAATCTGCCACTAGTACTCATGGGGAGAGAGGTCCATATGGGGAGTTTGGAAAGTAGAAACATGGTTACTACCCTCCACCTGAGGTTAGTGCAACAGTGGCTGCAATTCAACATATGTGCAGAGCCATCATGGAGGCAGAGGCTAATATCACTGCAGCCATGTCAAAGATAGTGAGGGTGATCACAGTGTAGATGCTTACCTATAGGAGTGCACGTCCCATATGTGAGATTTCTTCGATAGACTGAATCTCACACTGGAATGTGTTAACTCTTCTCTGTTCCACCTTCCTTGGGTAAGGGGTCATCCTTGGAGCTAGTCATCTGCTATATCCCTGCAGACCCACAATCAAACCATCACAGCCCTTAGCACATTACACTCAACCACTTACCCTAGCGCCCTTCTCAACATTACCCCCATACCATTTCTTATAATTCACATAAAAGCACATTTTCTTTTTATACTCCTGAGTACTCACACTCACATACCTTCCTTATGAAAAATATGCAATTCCTTCTCCAACTGAACAAATGATGATAACTGTGCCCTGCCCTTTGTACATGGTTACTTGTATTGCCTATGTCTGATAAACACACAGCCTGCCTATGCACGGGTAAACCCAGCCTGTTGTTGGCTTTGTATGCATTGTTTTACTGCAGTGTATTTGCTTGTTTACTGTGTTATGAAGCTATTTGCAATTCACTGCGTCTTTGCTACTGCCACAGAATACTGTGCCCACCTCCATTTGGCATCTGACTCAGCCTCTGCTGCTTGTTGTGCTGGGAATTACTGTTCATGCAACAGCCCATCCTGCTGCCCTGCTGTAACTGCTTCCTAAGTGTAATATTGTGTAACATTGCACACGTGGTCAGTATATTGGCTCACATGACAGGATCATACTGCAGGGCGGCATCAGATGAATCTAGACAGCAAGAGCATGCATTCAGCTGGCTAAACACATGCTCATTAATGTTTCTAGTTTGTGATAATGCATGGTTGCATAGATGGTCTCTTTGATTGTGTGCATGTTTTATGGGTGTCATGACCCATAGTTCCAGGCTACATCAAGCATCCCCAACAAGATGCTCCTGTGGGAAGTCACCCCTTGCAAACCCTTGGTACAGGTTACATGTATACCATATGTGGTAGTCATGTAAACAGCTTGGGTGGCCTGCAGACCACATGTCAGTAGATGGAATGATACAATTTTCAGTTGACTTACCAGCTTCCCAGTTCACCAGATGGATTTTTAATTTCAATGTGGGTGCAGTCTATAGCCTCAGGAAAACAGGCTATATCATAGACATCCCACATGTTTTTTGGAACCACATATGCTAACCCACATGCTGAAGTGTGGCATCGGGAAATTGAAGGAGTATTCTGGAGGAAGTGGCTTCAGATAGCCTCAATGTGTCTTTGAAAGGTCCCTGTAGCTAATATATATAAAGACACACTTACCTTAGTATCCACTAGGATAGTCATTCCATGACTCCCATGGAGCTGGAAATTATGCTGACATGTTTCCTTGATTTGCTGGATGGTGTTTCTAAAAACATGTTGCCAGTTCGCAACTTTGGTGTGATGGAGGCCAAGAAATGCTAAGCAGGGTCAGATGACCTGGCTCCTCCTGGGAGTGATGTCACTCACAGTCAGGCACAGCAGCTCCAGCAAGAGTCTCCTGCGGAAATACATTTACATTGGCTGCAACAACTGCTAACATAATTCTGCAATTTACTCTGTCTGAACATGGCCATATAGGCAAGTTCAAGTATACTGTGGATGCAGCACTGTTGCACAGCATTTAAACATTTTTGAATCACTCTGCCAAATTATTTTGCCTCATCATCATGCATGGCACTTCATTATATGGTGTAGCCTGGTTTTCTGAATCATATACATACACACTGCATGTGACTTTCATTGTGCAAGTTCACTTAGCATGATGCAGTAATGTTTTTAGTATCTGGCCTATTATGTGCTCTTGGAACAAGGCTTGGATGACTACAAAAAAATAATCCAACAGTATAAGCAACTAGGAAATATTTATGTCACGGTGTAACCCTTGTAATATGTTTATGAAAAAATACAAAGGCATGGTATTCAAAAAGAAGGAAATGATGCTGTCTACAACATGTGAAAGGAAATAAAATTCTTCACAGGCACGTTCAGACTCCACCAAGACTTTGTTAATTAATGGAGTCCTCTATCTAGTCCCATAACCACTGCTGATGTCTTTAGTAGACATTTTATAGTCTATTTAGCATGTACTCCCCCTTGTCAGGAGACATCTTCCTAAAATGTATTTCACATCTTCTGCCTCAATCTATGTCCAGGACATCTGCATATGGATCAGTCATCCCCTCTTATGATCAACAAGATGCTAACAGACTAATCTCTGCTTTCTTTAAGGCATACAGTGCTTTTATAGCCATCCAGCAATATTCAACTTTTCATCCAGCATGTCTATTTTCCCCTCCTAATGGAAGTTATCAATAGTAATTCCTCTATCAAAACATGGTATTATAAATACTCTGTTCAATGTTTAATACTATTACTGTTTTGGAGCTTTTCTACTTGGGTCTCTGCTGAAAAAGGGCTACTGGCCCAGTCGGACCAACCCTGTTAACAAATGTCAAATAAATAAATAAATACATTTCAGACCCATACGTCTCTTACCTGCACTATTCAATGAGCTTGTAAAGGCGTCACAGATCACTTGAAGCACTCTGACTACTGATTCGGCCTACTTTGCAAGAAACAATAGTTTCTTGTAACTTTTAGTGCCATGGCAGTTCATAGTCAATCCCTTTTTTCCATTTTCTTCTTGGGAACAGGTTGTCATGCCAACCATTGCCATCACTATTGATTCACTGCCAATCTCCTAACTTCTTCAACAGTCAAGCCTGACTGTTACAGGTCTTCTCCAACACAATCCATTCATCTCTTTGCTGGGTGCCCTCATTTCTTCTTGCCTTTTTCCCTGTCCCAAATCTTCTTAACCAGATTGTCTTTTGCTTTCCTGCATGTGTTTAAACCACTTTCTATCTGTTTTCCTTCTCTCCAATTGGAGCTACTTGGGCTTCTGTTCTGATGACATCATTCATTCATCTGTTCCACAGTGTGCATCCTACCTCCCATCTCATGCACCTAATCTCCATCATCTCTAGCTTCCTCATTTGCTCTGCCATCACTACCCAGGTTTCTGTACCGTACAGTAGTACTGGTCGTACCACTGTTTTTGTCATTCTCACTGTTCAGCTTCTTCTGCAATCTTCTGTCATATATTACACCAGACACTGTGTGCTACTTGGCTGCAGTCCCACTAATTCTAGCTTTGACCTCCTCATTCAGGCTTTCTGTCTCCTCAATCACCCCTACCAAGTACTAGAAGATGTTAATTTGTTCCACTCCTTTTTCTTATATCTCCATTCTCAGCTTCTTCTGACTTCCCTCATTTGCTGCTATTACAATGGTGTTGTCTGCGCTCAATTTCATCCAATGTGCCCGCAGTTTTGCATTCCATTTCCCTATCATTTAATGCCACTTTGTTTGCTTACACAAACATTGTTGGTTTGTCTCCTCTGATCTGTTTGCTAATGTAGTACATCACCAGTATGAACAGCAGTGAGCTCAGAGCTGAACTCTGATGCACACCCACTTTCACTGGGAACCCATCTATGAGTCTGAACACTGTTCGCACTTGTTTCACAGGGTCCTTGTACATAGCTTGCATTAATTCTACAAATATTTCTGGGACTTTGAATCATTGCAAGACTGTCCAACTTTCATCTTTAGCTTTTCAAAACTATCTGTCTCACTGCAAACACTGGGATTGTTGTGCAGCATACTGATCTGAATTCAAACTGCTTGTCTCCAATCTGACTTTCTACTACTCTGCATATTCATTTGTCAATCAACCTCTCCAGAACTTTAAAGCAAAGAAAAGCAAAAAAGCAAAGCAAAGCAAAATTTTATTGTCATTCAGACCATACAACCAAAAATTGAACAGCTGAACAAAATTACGTTCCTTCTAGCTCATTTATACACAGCGCAGACTATTTACAACAAAAACACAAACACGTAAAATGCATAAACAACATACACACACATAACACAAAGTCCCACCAACCAAAACTCCATCTCCACACTGACAAGACTAATCCAATTCCACCGATCCAACAGAACAAAGTCCAGATCACACATCCAAGCTGAGAGTCGGGTCTCCACCATCTGGCCTCATCCAAGCCAACAACCACAGTTTTCATGATCACAGCCACCATCCACCATCGTCTCCTATACCAACTTCATCTTCACCAGCAACTGTCCAATTCCACTTCCACAAACCACTTGGATCTGTCACCACACTCTCCAACAAGATCCAGAACTCGAGCTCCACCATCCACTCCTCCCGGCTCATTTCTCCTCACACAGGCTTGAATAGCCATGACCAGGCCAACCATTCCGCCACTCCAACCATTCCAAGCCATCTGAGCAAATCCAACAATTCACAGTCCAACCGATCCACTGATCGACCATCACCATGACACCTCCTCTCTAATCTTGACCACCAGTGATCCAGAAAAATGATCTGACTACGGAGAACTATGGAAAAACAGCAACAAACAAAAAACAAACAACAGGAGCTGAAGAGGCTGCCGACGCACAGGCGCTGCCATCTTACGTATGTAAGTAATGCAGTGTGACTAAAGTTTGATATATCTGTACTGCCCACAGCTGTGAATGCCTTCTCTATTCTTTTACACTAGCAATAGTATGTTTATTCTCCAGTCATGTGATATACGCCTTTGTATCCATACTGCTGAATATCCACAGGAGCCATTTCTCCCCTATCTCACACAGTATCTTGATCATATCTGCTGTGACCTCATCTGAGCCTGCTGCTTTCCCTGACTTCATTTTCCTTAGAGCTATTCTTACTTCTTCTCGAGAGGGATCCTCTTCCTCTTTTTGATTGTCGGCTGTGTCTGGGGCTGTACAGCTTCTGTGGGGGTTTCTTCATTCAGAAGATGCTGGAAATACTCCTTCCATCTACCTTTTTTATCATGTGAGCTCGTGAGCAATAGTGTCTGATGATTATCTTCTTTATCTCTTTGTCTTTGCCTTGCAACCTGATAAAGTTTCTTCATGCCACCTATTTTAAAGATTTTGAACTATATACATGGATACTTGCAATTCCAATAGATTACTCTTTTCTGAACATAATATATATCCAAACTATGTGAGGGGCTATGCCACCCACCCCCCTCAATGTGGGGGGTGGTGCCCCCCTTACCATATATACTAACAACAGGGTAGCACTACAGTGGGGAAAAAGCCATATATAACTTTTAGTGAAACGTGTTTCAGCAAATTGTGTTTTCAGTGAATTGAGCTGTCAGTGATTTGTGCACAGTCATTTGAGTTTCAGTGAAATGTGCTTTCAGTGAGTAGTCCTAGACCCATATATATATATATATATATATATATATATATATATATATATATATATATATAAAAAATTATATCGGGGAAAATATATCGGGGAAAATATTCTTTGGATACCATAGCAAGGACACCAGCTTCTCTTATATAGGTGGAATACCTGACCAGTATCAATCTGGAAACCTGGATCCTAACTGCTTGTGGAAGGAACAAACTGTCATCCCTTTCCAAAGTGACCTTCTCTACAGGCTGGACCATTTCGCTGTCTTCTTGGAGATGGATGCCATGTAGTCATTCCTCTCAGCTCCTCCTGGTGTCTCATTAAACTTGATATTCTTCCATTGGGCTCACACTTTTTGATCCACTTGTCTTCCTTTGACCAAGTCAAGCATGGACTCCACATCCATTATTCTCTAACAACTTTCAGCAGGGACATGTCCAGTTGAATTAGGTGGTCAGAACGTCAGTCTCTTCTCAGTCATCTCCTTGTAATTGGCCTGAGCAGTGTTAATTTTATGCAGTTTTGATCTGATTTGTTCCTATATGACATTGGTATAACTTGTGGATAGGGTAGCTACCATTCTGTTTTTTTTTTATTATCAAGACTTGGGACTGAGGAAGAGTCCGAAAGTATGTGAGTTCACACTGTTCAGTCTCACAAGATGTAAGGGTTTCTAATATTTCTTTCTTCTTTTTTAAGAGATTAATAAGACAGTAATTTAATATTAATGTCTCTTGAACAAAGACTTAAAGAAGCAACTACTGACACCAAAACTCAAAACAACTTACTGAGGGTGGGAGGAACAGTCAAACCATCGTGTTAATCAGCCGCCATCTTAACTGTAAGTCCCACACTACTGTAGCTTTTATCTTGCTCATTCCTAAATGGCTGACTAAAATGTGAATATGTGACAATTTTATAAAGCTTTTGGCACTAGTAGGTGGCTCAGTATTTGTTCCTTCTCTTTCCTTACCCTGTATGGCAGGTAATTTTTTACATTTTTTACTTACAAGTAAAGGTGTACCGTGAGGCTATTTTGTGTTTGTTTCATATCTGCTTTTTCTGTGTTCTCTCTAGCTCTGCTTAGTGTATTGTGTTCCCTTAAAATTGACATGGCTTATCTGGAGTTCAGCCAATTCAGTATTTCCTTAGTATTCTGATGGAAAGTGCAATTGTGGCCTTTTCTCCTACAAATGCATATACAAGCATTTCTCTTTCATATGGTTCACCCCTATAAATGGTAACTCATAAAATATACTTTCTTCCACCAGGGGTACTGGCTGTTTCCCTTACTCTTCCTCAGAGGTGGTTTACCTGCTTTTCCCCCTTCTGCTTCTGGATGGCTCCCTGCTTTAATATATCATGGAGAAGTTTAAGACTCCGTTTAAGTACCCCCTCTTGAGTATGAGACCCATCTGTCTCTTCCTCAGTTGCTATACTTATTTTGGTTTGTGTAGTCTTAACTCAGGGCCCTTTTCGATCAATCTCCACAATGACTTATTTTATTATTTTTAATTGTTGGAATCTTTTGATAAAGCTTGTCTTTCCTGTCAGTTTCTACACCGACTTCCTTCAGAATTTCAACAAGAAACTTTTAACAAGATTCTTTTTCAGATTTGTCTAGCTCCTCCACCCCTAGCCACATCTTACCTCCATTTGTGTCCTTCAGCCATATATTTTTCTCTTTACTGGGGCAAAGTACTTCTGACAGTATAACTGGATGAATATTTTCACCCATAACATCCGGAGATCTTTAAACTGGGAAAATCTTAGATAATGATCACATCATAGGACAAATCAGGTACCAGAGCCACAGAATGTAATACTTTACCAAAGAGAGTCTGCATTTCTTCTTGTGTAATAGGGCATTTTCTTTTGCTTCCATTAAACGCCTCTCCATTGACACTTAAACAACAAAAGAGAAAACAATGAACATTCACATCAGCGATTTTTTCCCCAAGGAAAGAAATTGTTTGCCCTCAAAACAAAAACACATCACTACAAACATAACAAAGTGAGGGGCTTCACCCCCCCACACCCCAACATGGGGGGCTGTGCCCCCCACACCCACCCTAGCTAAATCTACCAACTCCGAGATCGCACTACAGTGGGGAAAATGGCAAACTAACAGGGATAGCCAAGCAATTTCTTTCCCAGGGAAAGAAATTGTTGATGTGAACATTCGGCATTTTCTGCTTTCGTTGTTTAAGTGTCGATGAAGAGGCGTTCGATGGAATGCCTCTTTGAGGATATAATATAGACCCGAAAAGTGTACTGCTTATCATGGATCTTCCTATAAATGTATCATTAGCATTTAAAGCTATATATCCCATATTTAACACTTGAGCAATCCTATAAATGTATCATTAGCGTTTAAAGCTATATATCCCATATTTAACACTTGAGCAATCCTATAAATGTATTATTAGTATTTAAAGCTATATAGCCCATATTTAACACTTGAGCAATTGTCTAAGAACACCTTTAACCAGATTCTGAAGTTATCTTTACAGCAACCTCTGACTTTGTTTTCAGAATTTAGGTATTGTAACATCCCTCCAAAATCCAAGCCTGTGCCCTTTCAATCAAAAAGATTTTGCAGGGATATTGTGTATAATTCTGGACTATTTTTGTTCCTCAGAACATAGTTTGACTGAAGATGATTTTTCTTACTCATTGCTGAAAAGTCTCATGTAACAGAAAAATTGTTTCTGAAGGTACTGGTGTACATATATTCCTGTATCAGAACACTTAGAGATTATGTTGATATTTTCAAAAACAAAGTTACTAAGTGGTCTGATCAATTACTCATGTCCTTTCTGAGGAGTAAGGTAATCAAGCGATGAAACAGACAATGCTAAAGAAGTTAGCAAATGTCAGTATCTATAGTTATAGTAAGTGCAACAAACGGAATAGGAATGTCAGGGCTTCCTCTACCAGTTCAGCAACTACCATTACCGGCAAAGCAGAATTTGTTTTAGTATTCCTGCAGAACATGCTAAACACCATCAATCCATTGTGGGGGGCTTTTGGATATACTGACTGGCAGTCTTCCAATCATATATGGCTTTCTATAGCACAGATCCTTAAGATGAACATTAACAGAGTTGTGTAAGGAGACTCAAAATAACAGCAGATGTTTAAATAGTAGAATCATTGCTACAGAATGGGGTTCCACTCTCCATCCCCTTTGTACAGTGCCCTTGTTAGGATTGGTGTGCAAATATATATAGTCAAAAATTTTACCAAATTTAGTATTATGAATTTTTATGTGCTTTCTTGAGACTTGTTTACTTATAGTTGCCACTATATACAACCCATGAGGCAATTTATAAATTGATTTTTTTGTCTGTACATGCTTTTATTTTTTTATCAGGATTCTTTTGCCTACCGCATGATAATTTGTTGGTACAATATCTCTGCCAGCCATTTTCTGGGCAACATAAAGAAAAGGTAGACAGTAAACTTACTTTTAAAGCCAGGCTAATGGATATGGCATAAGATTGTATCTACGTACCCCAAGAAATATCTGACTGCCGAAAAGGTTTGACTGAAAGATTGGTATCTAGTTATGCTTATAATTCAGTCATATAACAATTTCCTGCGGTAATTCTCCTACTATTCAGACATCTGTCCTTATTGTGAGTTTCCTGAAATAACTTTACTTTCTAAGTCAATGAGAACAGTGGACTGAAAAAAGCAAAACTGCCAGTTTGTTTTGAAACCAAATTTATTTAACAAGAGGAACCCCCTGTTATGAAAAAAAAATAGAATGGTTGCCCACCGTTATGCCATTTTAGGAGTAAAAAAATTATAAAGTAATATTTACCACTTAGAATGATGCATTAATATCAGACTAAATGGAGGTCTAACTATAAAAAACAATATGTTTTAGCAATTATCATCTTTTCAGTGCGTGTGAGGATAAAATAAAAATGTGTCCCTTTTCAAGGTAATATAAACACTTAAAAAGTATAAAATTAGTAACGGCAAAATGGGATCCCAGAAAATTAAAATTTCTTGGCAGCATGACATGGATTAAAGGTAGGAAAGGAATGGACACTAGACCAAAATAGAAAAGAAATGTTGTAAGGTACTTTATTGTAGCCGCTGCAGCAAAGCATTGAATTCCCACAGAATCATTTTCTCAATCCTGTGCAACATAAAATAAAATCAATCACAAATTCTGGGAGACTTTTAGAAAAAACATTACCTTGTAACAGGCAATAATTCCAGTGGGGGGCACAGATCACTTCCTGCATTAGGATATGTGTGAGACTGGGCAAGATTCAAAATGAGTTGCTCTCAATGTAAGTCTGCTCTTATTCCAAAATTTCTGCTGTCAGTGTAAGTGACTTACTTTGGTCTGTCTTTCAACAGGCATGGTACATGGGCTAGATTCCAAAAGACTCACTCTAAGCCTGTTCTCAGTTTAATTTGTCACTTGCACTGAGAACAAATCTTTTGGAATCGGGCCATAAATACACTGCCATTCTGCCAAGATTGACATTTTATATTGTAAAGCCGTGAAGTACAACCACAACATTTCTTACAGTTATTAATGCATTTTTCAGTTTTTCATCACACCAAACTGAAAACATTAGTGAAAATTAGGCCATTTTGCAAGGAAAGATGATAACAGAGCTTCTACCGTGAAAGTTATTTTCTTTTAGTCATTTTTATCGCATAAGTTCCATAATACTGCCTCAAGTCCTTAAGCCTCCACTAGGTGTTAGAAAAGCACTTTGTGGCTTCCTCATAGAAAAATCATACGCTGCTCTGTATAGAAGCAGACTAATATACTCCCCCCCAAAAAAAACATACACACAAACCTGAAATAACCACATTTGGTTAGTCCATTACTCTCTCACTGTTGATTTAAGTCAGATATGCATACGTGTTGCCTGTTATCCTTCTTTATTTAGTTTGATCAAATACAAATGTATTGCTAAACAGTTTAAGGGTCACTAGACCATAAATTTAAACAAACAATATAATATTTTTACCTTACCCAGATGTTCAGTGCTATACTGATATATCTCTGGCATTCTAAGTAGTCATTATTATTTTTAATTTTGTTCTAACCTAAATATCCTGATGGGATAAACATACTAACATGGTCTTGTTTTTTGGTTGCACTTTCTCTTTCCATAATTCACTCTGTGTCTTTGGAAGATGAAATTATTTTGTCCTAGTTTTTATGCCAGTTCTTCTTGCATTTACCTAAACTAGTAATAGTGAGAACTGTAATTCTCAGAGGTCCAACAGGTTTATTGCAGCAGTGGAGAGAAAGAAGACATCTGTAAATGACAGCACTGATTAAAAGATCGATTAATTTCTAGATACTCAATTGGTTTGTGATCCCAATGGGCGGGAAGGAATGGAGAGGTAGAAATATATTCTTGACCAGAAAAAAAAAACACAAACTTAAAATGTAATGGTTAAGATGGTATAAAATCCAGAGTAGCAAACTTCCTTAGTAAGTACATGAGATTTCATTCAAACCCAACATGGTATATACTAGGAAGCTGAACAGTTTAGACATGCCACAGGACGCATGAACAGCTAAGTTGTGGGCAGTATATGGGTCACTTTTGTAAGGAAGAAAATGCTCTTTAGAAAAAGTGTGCTTATGGAGTGGTTGTTCTTTAAATGTTTTAATTATACAGTGTTTTCAAATTTGTTTGCGTAGTTCCTGAAGCAAGCCTAAGTATTGTCAGTGATATTGGCCTCTTGATTTTTATTTTATTTGCACCAAACACAATTGCCCATTTTAAAGGATAACATGGGAACTTCAGTGTGACTTGTCTAAAGCTGTGAAAGTCATACCCAAAACAGGAGGATGTAGCATATTTACACTTTGCTACCTTGGGCAATGAAGCTATTTGCTTTAAGCTTTTGGCAAACAAATCACACTAACATTCAGGCCAGCTGTCTGAAGAAACTATGAAACTAAATAATAAAAGGATTTAGGTATACACATTTCTTCTGACTTTTCCTTAAATAATCCAGTGAACAAAATAAGAATAAAAGCATTAAGAATGTCTGGTCTTTTACTCAAATCAGTAACATTGAGGGATGATGCCAGCCTAGTACTTACACAGAAAACGTATGTTTGACCTATTCTCAAATGTAATAATTGTTTTTGCAGTCTTATAAAAACTCAATTAAATAAAATAGAATCTGTACAAAGGAAATTCACTAAAAAGATACCATCATTTAGAAATAAAACATATGGTGATAGAGATAAAAAGCTGGGTTTATATTCCCTTTACTGTAGTCTTATAAGAGGGAAGGCAATTCCTGCCTATAAGATTTTTAACAACGAGAGATTACAAACAGTATATAACATATCAGTGTCTACAAAATGTTATAATCATAGGAATGATAACATAAATTTTAACATAAAATCTAACAGTAACATCAGGGGAAAATTTATATATACTTTTATCCCAATATATGGAACAAAATCCTGAGTAAAATCAGATTACTAAAGACAATTGATCAGTTTAAATAAACTTTGATGGTTGGATGAGTGGTGCAATTTATGACACAAACTTAAGTGAATCAGCATTCCTTGATGGGTATTGGATATGAATGCTGTAAAATCAATTATGAGTCAATCAGGTGGCATAAATTTAAATACACTAATGTTCCTTGTGTAGCCAGACATTCTTTTATTTAAGAAGTAATTAGAGGAAGAACATCACTGATGTTAAAATTAATATTTCAAAGACTTACCCCTTCCACCTTTTCAAAGGCCCTTAAATCAATATATTCCCCATATATGCAAATCACAGCCAATAGGTTGAACATTTTTTTTTCATATGAACATGTGCTTCCAGCTCAAGGAACTAAGCTCTTCATGCTTGTTCAGACCAAGTCGGATTCCATTTTAGAAACACCTTCATGATAGAATTCTGAAAACTATTGTAATAAATAAAAAAATAGATTAACTGAAGCTGTTACTCTTCCCCAAAATATTTTAAGTTAACCAGTCTGTATGGTGCAGAGAGCTAGAGAGAGAGAAAGAATCTGACTGCATTGCCAGTGACCTGGATTCATTTAGAACTCTAGTATCAGAAAGCTGGGAAAGTAAAGAATGAACAGGGATGCCTTATCGTCAGCTCTCCTTTGTTAAGGTGGATTGAATTTTTGTACTACCTTGTAACAGACTGTGTGTGTGTGTGTGTGTGTGTGTGTGTGTGTGTGTGTGTGTGTGTGTGTGTGTGTGTGTGTGTGTGTGTGTGTGTGTGTGTGTGTATGTGTGTGTGTGTCATTGATGGCCATCTGCATCAGGACGTGTATACAAAATAAAACCATATCTGTAATTCCCAAACTGACATTCTTGTATGATGTACACTGGATTATGTGAAAACTAAAAGGTAGGGCATATAAACTGCTCTGTCCACAGAGGTATGCAGTACCTTCTTGCTCTTGAAAAAAAGACAAGACAGTGGGCAATGAAAAGAGCTCTGAAGGCTTCAGGTCTGTTGGGTTGACCAAAAGATTTCAAATAAAAAGTTCCAAAAAATACTACCAGTGTCACAGCAATATCTTTCACTAAGGTAATTGATTACCTCTGGGATTATTCTATAATGCTGAAAACAGCCTGAAGTATCCATGTGCATAAAAAAGGAATCTAAATTCCCTGACACTATTCCTTCCTCTTCACTTCTTAAAATCTTAGAATGGCTCATTCACAAAAAAATCAATTCCAGTAACTAAAAAATATTGAATACCAGTTGACAACCAGCAGTGCTGCCCCAAACATCACGGCGCATACACTGTCCTTATCAAAGAGTTAGATACGATGTTTATAAACCTTGTTCAAAATAAGCACAATGGAGTCCTCTTCTAAGATTATGACACCTCTGGGTATTATGGCCTGTTACACTATATTCTAGGCACCAATGGCGTTCATGATGGTTATGCTCAATGGTGCAACAGCTTCCACTAAGAAAACACAGAGAGTAAAATGAAGTAACAGTATCTGAAAGAAAAAAATGAACATTGTATCTTGCAAATTTCATTCTTTGGCCCATTCTTATTTCTGTGTTGACCAAATATGGGCCTGTTATTCAACTTCCATTATGTCACAGAATGCAGATTATACAAGGCTGCTCCCACAACAAAATTATTGTTCAGTTTTGAATATTGAAACTTGTCTATTAACAGCAGTCTTATACTTAGCACCAACAAAATTAAAAGCCATTCTTTATAGGAGGCAGGCCATCTACAAACTAACATCAACCCCTATTTTTAATATCCACATAAGCAAATGCATTGCAGCAGCCTACACAAACACATACCTTGGAGTCTACCTGTATCACTCACGCTAAGTTTTTCTCATCACATAGACAGACTGTGTTAAATATTCAAGCCTGGTATGCTCTTTCCTAGCATTATATCTGTGAACTACTGTTGTAGCATAAGAAGTGATGATGACTATAAAAATGCATTTCATATATCACACAGTAGTCTTGTCAAATTTTCAATGAAAACATTACTAAGAATGCAGACCACATATTGTCTAAAGTACTGACCCTGCAGGTCATCTGTAAAAAGAACTTTTCTTTATTACATTAATCTCTCACTCACTCATTTAACTGACTGTACTAGATAACTAAAATGGTGCCATGCCAAAGAAACAAGAAAACATCAGGAACAAAAAACAAATCAGCTGAAAGCTCACTGAAAACCTACCAAAATGCTTTATGAATAAGGTGTGTATAAACTTTTTTTCCTATTAATCAACTATTCAATATGCAATGCTTTTTGGCTTGAATAGCTGTTTTAATATGAGTTTTTTTACACTTGCTATTTATATAGTACACACACACATACATACCCAAACACACCTCACTAAATGCGGCTATCCCTCTCTCAGCTTAATTTAATTAAGAATTGTACTTGCAGCAGTTTTTGATTCCACTGTGCTTAATTAAGGAGGAGTACAGAACAACCTTAAGCTTATATTCTTTAATGCTGTGTATGTAACCTTACATACCCTACTACTGTGCTTCCAATACTTAACAGGCCCCATAACATGCATTTTAAATAGATTTGCTGCTGCCTCGCTGATAGCTTTTTTCTGAGTACTTACCTGAAGATTCTCGGACTGTGGGGTGTCATCCTGCTCTATTCACCCTCCAGGCTGACTTCACTCCCCTACCCTCCCCCAAAATCTCACCTCCCATTACCTCTAAATTTACCTATCCACACCACACCCCTTCCTCTGTTAGCTCCACCTTCCTCATCCATACACTCCATCTTTCAACATATTTCTATTAATATCACACTAGCATCCTATCTGCATACTACTCCCCTTCCTTCATTTCTATAAGCTTTGCTACTTTCCTCCAGTTATCCACATAGGTAGTTTTTTTGATTACCTCTCTAATAATCCTTAATCTAAAATGATTTTCCTTACTCTCCTATCACTAATGCTCTTCTCCCTCTCTTCACTTTTATCATATCTAGTCCCTATACAACCTATGCTAAGCTCTCCTACAGACACTACCTCTTACACCAGTAACACAAATCACTATTCCCTACCCAACACTGCTCATCTCTTTCACACAGACAATATATTGTTCTTTAAACCTAAACTGTTTGACACACAGCTATACCTGTTTAACATTAAAATTACTGACAATTTTACCAAAATGAAATCTTACCTTTTTCTATAGCATCTTGAAATTCCTGCAGCTCTGTGGTGACATCCACCCTAACCCGTCCCAACATCACTCAATTCCCATCATCAAACCATATTCCAGGTTCATGAAACTGCTTGAATTTATCTCAGTACACATGCATAGCATGTGCAACAAAATCTCTGAGTTGCATGCTTGGATAACTGCACAATCTCCTGATATACTAGTAATCACTGAAACCTGGCTTAAACCGTACATAAAAGATACTGAAGTACTTCCTCCTGGCTTTAATATGCTCAGACCTGATCGACTTAAAAGAAAAAGAGGTGGTGTTGCAGTACTATATCCTGATTCTATCTCCTTAACTCCTTACAACCAATCCATACCCTCCTTTGACAAAGCTGAACTATTGATCCATCCATCATCAACCCCTTTTACCATTTTGCACATGGGGTCAGGGTGTCACTCAAGCCAGGGTTTACACCACCAGGTGGCTAGCCCTACCAGTGTAAAGCTGAACTATTGATCATCTAACTTAAATTAAACAACAATATAAGTCTCTGCATTATAGCTTTATACATACCCCCTGGCAATAACTTATCAACTCTGGATAGTATCCACTCATGGGTGTCAAAAACTATCTCTATGGAAATAGTATTAGATGACGTCAATGTTGACTGACAGAAACTTTACAATTCCCCACAAATAACATTAACCTACTTGGATTTTCTCAACTAATTACTCACCCAACCTTAACCAGTTCTGCAAACCAAAATAGCTTGATTATTGATTGGATTTTGGTCTCCTATCCTAACAATTTCTCTGTATCCAAATAACTTCCAGTCTCTGTAATCACCACTCCATCTGCACAACTGGACCTATCTCTCATTCATGTAGACAACATACTTACAAGACAGTATGACATCTATCCAATGTTGACCAGCAGCCTTTAAAAATATATTAAACGCCATTAACTGGTCCTTCCTTAAATATTAACCACTAGATGATGCAGCTGAACAATTTAATTCTACATTACTAAACACCTTAGACAGTTTAGCTCCCACCACAAGGAAAAAGAGTCAAAACCAACTATACTCCTCGATTTTCTGTCTATACCAGATCATTCATGCAAAAAAGAAACAAGGCTTGGACAACTTACCTAAAACATAAGACTCATAATAATTTATAGCATTTCAAAGCACTGTGTAACCTTGTAAAGAAACAGTTAATTTAGATAAAAAAACAATTCTGTGTAAAGCCACAAGATCAGTACAAATCCAGTCCAAAAACATTCTAGCACACTATCAAAACAATCCTACACCAAGAAAGTCAGTCCTCCCCCTAACCCTCCTGTCATAGTACCTCCCATGACACAGCATCTCAATTTAACTCTTTCTTCATCAATATCATAGCTTCCGTCACTAATAAATTCCCTCCATCACCTTCTACTTTTTCTCAGCCTCTTATTACCTATCACTCCAGATTTTTACTTCAACCAGTTCCCACTTCCTTCATCACATCCCTCTTGTGCAAGCTCAAACCATGTTCCTCTTCTACAGACAATCTTCCTAACGAATTCCTAAAAATGGGTGCTGACTCAATTGCCTATCCAGTCTCCATAATCATTAATTGATCTATCAGGGAAGTTTATGTCCCCTCCCTGTGGAAAAATCCTTCATCCTTCCCTCCACAAAGGTGGAACCTTTACAGAAATTTCTAACTTTAGACCAGTTGCTATTCTTTCACCACTATCAAAACTTCTAAAAAATGTATCCATAAACAACTTCTTTAATACCTACTTGACAATAATCTTCTCTCTCTCCCACCCAGCATGGGATTCAAACCAGTACACAGCACTGTCACTGCTCTGTTATCCTTTACTGACATTGTCAACAAAGCTCGTGACACAGGAAACGTTGTCTCTTTTCTGTTCTTAGATCTATCCAAAGCCTTTGATGCTGTCTCCCACCCAAAACTCTTATCCTAACTATCTCTTCTGGGCTTAACTGTAACATCCTTACAATGGTTCACTAGCTATCTAACAGATATCAGTCTGTCAAATGGAAATCTAACTTCTCTCCTTACTTACATGTTAGCACTGGGGTACCCAAGGATCAATACTAGGTCCACTCCTCTTCAACATTTTTGTTAACCATCTTAATACTGCCACCAAACAGGCCACCCTAATTCAATATGCCAAAGACTCTACATTAATTAGCTCCACTAGGGATCTTTCTCATCTACACAGCTTAACTCAAGAATTCCATTGAGTCTTGGCTCAACAACCATCTACTACTTAATCCCTCCCCAAAACAATTTTCTCAAGATACTTCTAACTTTGCTATTACTATTCTGAACACTACTTCAGCTGATGTGGTTTCACACAGAAAACTGTTAGGTGTAACTTTTAACAACAATCTTAATCTTGACCTGCGTATCAGCAATAACATAAAAAACGAATAAAAAATTGGGCATGACATATAGGGCTAAGAAATTCATCTCCAGCTCTGCAAGAGTAAACATTGCCACCACCTCTTACCCTCCCTTCTGTACTCTTCACCTATTCTAACCAATCTTCACTCTTCCCTCAAACAAAACTGTAAATGTGCCTATGTCACCAGTGCTAATTCAATTAAGGTGTTTAAAAAAAGAGCAAAACTTAGCCAGTGTTATAATAAAGTATCTAAATTTGCCACAGGCCAAGCCCAATACTCTCACCATTGCTCTGCTTTCAAGTCTCTAAATTGGCTCAAACTAATCCACCTTCTCACCGTTAATCAGCTAACACTAACACATAAACTAATGTACGACTCCACATTTTTACAAACTATATCATCACTACGTCAACACTATATTCCATCTCATGACCTTCGTTCTTCTCACAAGTATCTACTATCTATTTACAAACCTTAAAGATCTAATGGGGTTAGTCTGTGCTCTCACTGTGTTGACAAATCATGGAATAGCATTCCAGAATCTATCAGAATTATTCCCCACTACTATCCCTTTAAGGCTAGGCTGAAAGAACATCTAATCAATAACTGGACCTGCCCATGCTCCACTCCATCTAGTACTCTTTTTCATTCCCCTTTTCCCCAGTCTTAATAGACTTTTTCTTGATCTAGCCTACTTCCCTTCCTGCATTACCTACATTCAAGCCTACCCTTTCTATAATTCTTTAACCTGCTAATGTTCCTCTTCTCTATTTTTACACTTTTATCTAGCCCAGAAATTATGACTGAAATGTACTACCTAAGTCTCTTGCCAGAAAGTGTATATGGTTTTTATGACTTATTACTTATTCTGTAATTTATTTTTCATGCATTATTATGTAACATACATATTACAAACTCTCTTCTATCTTCTATGTAATGTATGTTTAGCTTTATTGCTTTTTTATATTTGCTTATTTTCTTCTCTTATTGTATCCACAAATTGTACTCCTGTGTGATTGTCTTAGTACTTGTAACCAATGTTGATTTGTAAATTCTGCTTAAATTGTACTGTGGAACTTTTCTCCTTGGGCCTCCTCTGAAAATGGGCTTGTACCCAGCCAGACTTCCCCAGTAAACAAATATTAACTAACTAAATAAATAAATAAAATAAACGAGCAGTCCTAATGGCTGAAATCCACACTGAATTCAAAATGACGAGCTGCCGGATAACCATATTCACAGCCAGTTTTCTACTGAATATGTTACATGTAAAGCATCTGGTCCTTTGGCTAGTTTGTCTTTGGAAAGTGATGTCTTTGTCACTTCTTGTCCACCTGAGGAACAGGTTCAAAGCATGCACTGAGAATCCAGTCATCAGGCCCTGTTCTTCCCTGCTTCTGTACAGATTTGATTTTTTTGGCAGTCCTAAACAGTTAAATAATGCTTCACTAACTCCATTTCATCCAAATCTCATAAGCGGATATTATTTTTTATTATGTATAAAAATGTGTTTGTGCGTGACTGATGAGAGATTTAGATTCATCAGTATTTTACCGAATGCTGTGTCCTCTGACTGTTAAAGAACATTTAAATTATATAACCGTCCTTCTCATCTTTAGACATTCTAAAATAAATACACACATAACAATTTTCTCTATATACAAGGTATAATATAAAGTAATTCCCACAGCAACCATCCTTCCTGTTCTTGTAACAGTAATAATGTGATAGCAATAGCACTCTGATTTGATAGGAAATGCTGCTTCCAAGGTTTGTTTATTAGGACTTTTCAAATTTACCTGAGCAAAAAGATGAATGCTTCCAATTTTAGTGTTCTGCTGTTCTGAGTCAAATACCAAAATGGTTGTAACAGTGGCCTTCCCCATTACTTAATGTTAAGATCATATTGCTTGTATTATGTCCCTGTAAGAAGATGCTTTTATTCTGCTGTAGCTGTAAATGTATTATGATATAGCTGCCTGGGAATGACAGTTATAAATCTGAGCAAGTGAGAACATACCATAGTGCATAATGCAACAAAGCAACACTGTGTGTTTCAGATGCATTATTCAGAAGTTCTCTCTTTATATTCTTTACAGCTATGTTATCTTAACCAAGAAACATACCTGATTTGACAAAAATTGTACAACTTAAGTAATCTGTGTAACTAAAATAAAACTGGGATCAGACCTGTCGCTTGTTGCTCGTTTACATTTTTGAACTCCCTGGCAGTCCATAATTCTAGTACTGAGACCACAAACATGTTCCCTGATTAAAAGCATATGGCTTGCATTTACTTTGTTCATATTTGACTTTTATTCACTGGGAATACCCATTTAACACAGGCACAGAGGGACCAAAGTAAAGTACAAGGAAGTGTAAAGTATGCACCTTTTATGTTTTTTGGCACTCATGGCATTACATCTTGAAGCCTACTGATAGTGGACCTCTAAAATGGAGAGCCCATAAATATTTTTGGGTCTGGTCAGTACAATCACTTACTTCCTCCATTGGTATTTATAACATTAGAACTAAAATTACATAATTGCTTCAGCATTTTTTACCTCCTTAGTAAACATGGCAGGATCCCTGACATCCTTTGACAAAGGGGCACTTCTTCTAACCATCCTTGAATATGTTCTTCCTCTAGCCTGTGACAGAAATCTGTACAAACAATGCAAATAATTTAGAATTGCATCTGTTACTTTATTGCTGGAGCTGACAAAAGGCTCCATCTTTGCCTTGTTGTCAGTCAGACAGTCTACCTTATAATTGCCAAAATACATATTCCTCTCATTATCATAGTTCTGTATACAATTCTTTGCATGGTCCAGTACATCAACTCATTTCTTTCAAATAATACTCTTGGTATCTTAGACCTTCTGACTCTATGGACAGTGTTACTATCATTCCATTTTATTCTGATCTTTCTTCCTCCAGTGCCTGACTATTTGGAATACACTCCTAAGCACCTTTCACTAGTTTTTTGCCCTTAATACTTTCACCAGGCAGTTTTTGAATAAAGTGCACCTATAACAGAAAGCAAAATGCAGATTCGCTGTGGCTGTAAATGAACTGTCATTGTTTTATCTGCAAGACAGTCATCCTCTAACATATCTGTCATGTTGCATAATGTTTTGCCATGTACGCATACTTAAATTAGAATCTAACCTTACACTGATTACTTATATCAGAATCTAACCTTATACTGATCTTTCTACTTTTCTGCTAACTACACATTACTTAGTCGTATTTGTTTTGTTTAGTTGTTTTATATAAAAAAAAATAAGGCGAAATTGGCACTCAACCAAAAAACAAGAAACAAATCCAAGGTACCAAGGAGTCAAAACCAGCCAGGAGAGTCCATAAAACAATTTTAATAAAATAAAGAAGAGAAGACTTTTTTATTTTATTAAAATCGTTTTATGGACTCTCCTAGCTGGTTTTGACTCCTTGGTACCTTGGATCTGTTTCTTGTTTAGTTGTTTATTACTTGATCATTCTAATGTTACACTTATCTTTTTCATTTTCTGTAATTAAACTGTAACAGAAAATGGGTGCAATTTACCTGCCTCCTAAATAAATGGATAAATGGGTGGATAAATGAATGAATAGACAAATAAATAAACAAAGCAAGAAACAGACAGAGAATCATCTGGAAAGAAAACTGCATAAATCAAATAATGGTTGGATTGTATGAGTAGCTTCATCACGGTAGTAAAACTTTCTAGTTCAAACCATCATGGCTACATCGAACTATTCAGTATAGTACAGCAAAGCTACAACCAAAAAGATTGCATTTTCATTTATTTATTCCATCAGTAAATGGGCAAGTGAAAATAACGCTAAAATAATCATTTACAGCAATGACAGGTACAAAGACTAATTTTATCCAAAAACATATTATCATCATTTGTTGAGTCTATGATTAAAGTACTGAGTACGAATCAATGTTGCAAGCAGAGTGAGCAATGAGGGTTCTTGTTGCCATAATAGGATGAAGATGAGACAGCATTTAAAGTTGCAAAAGAAGTCATGGAGACAAGGAGAAATTTTCACTGAAGGAACAGTAACTAAATGGAATGATTTGTCTGAACAAAGCTGTAAGGCAAAGTGTGCATACATTTTGAAAACCTAGTAAATTAAGCACTGTTAAATATATGCTCTGAAGAATATGTACAAACTTGTATGCAAGTTACCAGCTACCAGCACCCCTTTTATGGGAGCGGTATTTAAGAAGATGTGACTCAGTGTATTAAGTACTTGTATGATAATTTTTGTTGTACAGACACCCTACAAATGGCAGAGGCACCTGCTCATATGTGTAGAGTCGTCTCAGTCTTCATCTGCAGAAAACAGCAGACTTTGGCTGAAATTGTTGAAGGATGACTTCCAGGTGAGAAAGGAACTCCATGCCGACTACAGTGCAAAACACGCAGATACATGAATAGACGTTTTAAAAAAAAAGGCAGACAGGGACTAACTGACCATACATGATGGAAAAGACTTCAAACAATACGTCATGAAATAACTTCTGTAGTTTGATTTTGAGGCACTCTTACTTACAATAAAGTTTAACATTCAAGCAGTATTGTGTGCAGATATTCTCAAGTCCAAAACTGTAACAATTGCCTGTCAAAGAGACCTTAAAAGTTCAACATGAAATAAATGTGCAACACATTTTTAACAATTATTGGTGGAGAACTAGCATTTTGTCAGGCTAACGGCAATACAGAGTATTTGTGTATTAAAGTGGCCATAATAATGTCTAAATGCTGAAATAAGTAAAAACAGCAAAAGTACATAAACGAACAGATTGTATATGCAAAACAGATTTCTCATATCACTGCAAACGAAAGTAGAGTGAACGTATTTCAGATGATTTGCAACTATCTGAATAAACAAGAGGGTCAAATCATGTTCTTGAAAAAGAAACAGACATTATGTGTTCTGGGACATAAATAATACTTTTTGCATACCAGTGCATGAACAATACTTATGTACTAGTTTGGGTGGGCAGAAAGACCTGAACAGTAAGGAAAATGCATATATCTGCACATGGAACCAATTCTAAATGGGCTGAACCTGTTAGGCATATTATGCAACTTAAACTAAGACTGCCAAACCGTAGTCATAGTAAATGATATTCCAGATGGAAAAGAAAATTCTCTTTATTACAAATTATGATGGATGGAAAAGTTCATCAATAAAAACATTTAAGGAGAGTACAAACATCTTATGGAAGCAAATGAACCCCAAATGTTTGGTAATCACAGAACGTTTTAGGTTGTATAGCAAAAATGTAATGAGGTACAAAAGCAGTTGTAATATACGGTAGAGCTGCAAAGCCTAGTAGAACATTGCTAGTTAGTGAATGGCTGTTAGAAGTTCGGAGAAGCAGAGCTGTTTGTGGCATATGTTACTGAATTATACAGAAGGGATGACTATCTTAGGAAGACTTGACATTTAATAAATCATTAAACATGGCAATATCAATGGCAACAGCAGTAAACTATACCTTGGGATTACAGCAGGTTAAGTATGTTTTTAAAAGAATGTCTGTTGCTTCTTTTGAAAATCAACCATGTTTTGATATCACATAATATTATATAAAACTGACATTTTTTTGGTTTAAATAAAAAGGCTGTCATTAAAAGGGTCATCTTCAGAAAGTGTGCAAGTGGCAGAAAATCAAATACAATCCAACAACAAAAACAGTATACAGGATAATAGCCATTATCCGGTTTGTGTTTACATTTCTGTGGGAACAAGAAGGAAGGAAGGGTCAGACAAAATAGAGTAATATACAGAACATGTGGCACAGTAGCAGAACAGATACCATTGTCGCCTCACAGTAAGAGATTTCCTGGTTTGATTCTTGGCTGGGGTGTTTCCTGTGTGGAGTTTGCATGTCCTCCTTGCATTTGTGTGTGTTGCCTCTGGGTACTCTGGTTTCCTCCCACAATCAAAAGACATGTAGTAAGTGGACTGGACACTCTAAATTGGCCATAGGTGCAAGTGTGTGGTATGGATGAAATACTGTGGCAGGGCTAGCCACTCGATGGAGTAAACTTTGGCTCTAGATGATTGTCACTGTTGAAGTGACACCCCAACCTCATGTACAAAAATGGGAAAAAGGGGTTTTAGATGGATACAGAACATGAGCTATTGTGATTCAAAATGTTTAGCATGAATGAAGCCATTGTATAAGTTATTTCCATTATGCCAAAAGTGACAAGAGTAAACCTTATGAGGATTTAGATATGGAAACCAATTTATCTGTAAGATATCTGCTTGGTATCTACTTCTCTGAAGTCCAGGCCACCACAAAGGGACTCTGGCTGACAAAGTTCAGAGACGATTGCAAGTTGGGAGCTATTATTAACTCCTCAAGTGATGTTGACATCCTACAGAATGGACTCACTGAGACCAATGACTGGTGTCAGAACCATGGCCTTAAGCTTAATGTCAAAAAATGTGTCATCATCCCCTTTGGGAAAACCCAATTCCCATGAATTACCACATTGATGGTAGTCCACTGAACACAGAAGGCATTATAAGAGATCTGGGAAAA